>NW_015644353.1:1178972-1180706 GCF_001515625.1 Sinocyclocheilus rhinocerous
GTGTGTGTGTGTGTGTGTGAGTGTGTGTGTGTGTGTGTGAGTGTGCGTGTGCGAGTGTGTGTGTGTGAGTGTGAGTGTGTGTGAGTGTGAGTGTGAGTGTGTGTGTGTGTGTGTGTGTGTGAGTGACGTGTGAGTGTGAGTGTGTGTGGGTTTGAGCATCAGGATGAAAGCTGACTGACGTTGATGAGGTAAAGGACGAGTGATCGACCTCACAGCATTCAGAGGCGTTCAGACGAGTGACTCCAGCATCTCCACATGTGAGGAGGATGAAAGGACAGAGAGACGTCACACACACACAGACACACTCTGATGATCATCCCTCCATCTCTTGAAGGTCAAGAATGACTGATCTTTGTGGTTGTTCTTACTTTTTAAAATGTTATTGTGATCAGTGAGCCAGAATTAATTGGCTGCTTAATTGGCATATGGGTGTTAATTCCTGCATTCATGGAGTTATTCATTACATTTTGTCTTATGTTGATGATTCAGCAGCCTCACATCTATAAATAAAAACACAACACAATCTATCCTGAAATACAGTTTATAAAGTCTAACCATCAAATTCCACAGAAACCTCCTGCAATCTATTTAAATACACTGATAAAAACTTTTGTAAAAACAATTTTATCTCACAAATTGCTTGTAAATTTCAAACAAACAGCAAGTAACACTTGAAGTAGAAAGCCTGCATTAGTATTTTCTTGTGAAACATACTCCAGTCATCTTTGTTGATTTAAAACCTTAACTTTTTTTTTGCTTGACTTGCACTTTACCTGTTCTAATCTATATTCCCCTTCATTTTCAGTTTCTTGCACATTATTTGATTTCTTTATTGTCTGAACTAGATGTAAAGTATTGAAAACGATAATAATCACTCCAGTGAAGCTATATTAATTTCCCCAATAATGTGCTAAATTGTAAATCCATTAAGCAACATATTACAAGTGCTTCTCCTCTCTTTCAAAAGTCAATAACTCAGTTTACTGATGCTGTCCTCCTCACTATGCATGATTTTATGGTTAGTTTTATTTTATTATGTTATATAATATTAATAAATTTGTAATATTCTATATTTAATATTATTAATATATATATATATATATATATATAGAGAGAGAGAGAGATAGATATATATATTATATCTTTTTGCAGCAAGGTTTTTCATACAAATAAGATGAATAGTGTTTATTAAATTGCATTTTAACGAACTTTTGAATGAACTTTTTCTTGTGCTGATTTTGATCTAATGTGAAAATATCAAAAGAACTGAAGGTCGTTTCTGAATTTCTCTCCTCTCCTCCAGACACACACTTTCAGCTCATAATCTCTGACAGCAGAATCAGAGAAATATGAATCGAATCTCTCTTTCCTGAAGTCTAGACACTGTTTTTCCTGCAGCGTGATGCATTTGTTCAGTCAGTAGCACTCAAGTCACATCATGCGCCGCTTCATTGTTATTGCTCTCAGAACACTTCATTTGGGTCAGATGACTGAGAGACCAGACAGAGAGAGAGAGTGTGTGTGTGTGTGTGTGTGTGTGTGTGTGTGTCTCATTATCAGTCCTGCGTGCGATTCCAAATGGACTGATGTCTCTCTATGTCTGCCCTCATCTCTCTGTTTTCTCTTCCACAAGGTTTATAATCTTTTCTCATTTCTTGTCTCTGATGTTTCCTCCATCTCTCTCTTCACATGTCTTCCTCTCAGTGTGACTCTCTCTCTCTCACACACACACAC
>NW_015644353.1:1180958-1183510 GCF_001515625.1 Sinocyclocheilus rhinocerous
ACTCACACACACACACACACACAGACACACACACACACACACACAGTCGTTCCGTCTCGCCTCTCAGGTGTTTGACGCAGATGTCTAGACAACTGATTACAGCAAATGAGAGGCAGACAGACACGATAACACACACACACAGAGGGATGTCTGAATGCTGGAGTTTATCTGTGTGCTCTGTGCACTCAGCATGAGTGTCAAATGAGCAAAACCATATTCACAAATCCTGTAAAATGTCAGTATTTCAGTCATGTTTGGTTATCTGTGTTTAATGTCTCAGATTTGCTGACACATAATAAACCAAACAGATGAGAGACATGTCATCATCAACAGACGTCTGCTGTCATATCATGTGATTTGTTTGCTTCAGTTTGCAAATCATAAATATATTATATTTTTAAATGTTATAATTGATGTCACTTCTAGTATAGTTTTAGTTTTTTAGAGACCCTAAAAAACTACAATTTTAAGCAACATGTTTTATTGTCTGACCTTGGCATTCATTTCTGAAATTGTTTTATCATTTATGATTATGCATTTTCATAACACTGTTACCTTCTTATTGTTACAATTTATACAATTGGGACTTCATGATTTATTGTTTTTCATGTTTATTTCATTAATCTATTTTTTTCACATTTAATTCAGCTGTTTTTATTTATTGTTTAGTAATAATATTTTAAAACTTGTAAATAAAGGTTTTATTAAAATCATGTGTGTGCGTGTGTGTGTGTGTGTGTGAGTGTGTGTGTGTGTGTGCGTGTGTATAAACATTTACCCCTTTTACCCCATACATACATTCTCTGGGAAGATGAAGATATAAGCTTATAACATATTTAAAATCTCCATAATAAAAATTGTATGTGTATATGTCAATAATATCTATATGATGATTTTATTATATGGCATTATATGTAGCAACCATATATGTGTCAGGGAGTCTCTGTCGTCACTAGCTCTGGACTCCATGTCCCAGAATCCTTACACCTGTTTGCAGTCACGATCACCACTCACACTCACCTGTATGCTGATCACCTGCATCTGCCGTCTCCAATCAAGCCACCTTCAAGAACACGCTCCTCACAGTCACTCACCGTCCGGTCTACCGTTCACCTCCTTGAACTGTTCTAGACTCCCTGTATGTTACTTACCTGTGTGTACTTACTCCTAGATCCTCCAACAATCCTCTGACGTTTCTGTCTTCAGTTCCTGGTCCTCAATCTCCAACGAACCTGCGAAGAGATCACACATCAGCATTCAGCTGAGAACCTTTGAACTGTTCATTGTATTGGATACTCGCCTGCCTTAGCTCCTTACCATCTGCTGCTACCATACCTGGCAATAAACCTGCCATTCATTCACTTACCTGTTGTCTCTGGCTTGATCTGTGACTGTTAGCAATATATTTTATTTATATATATTTAACTTTATTAAAACAACACAAAAACATACAGATTTTGTATATATGTTCTTGTAGTAATTTTTTTTTTTTAAATAAGTCTATTTTATATTTACTTGTGTATCATCAACATGTATTGAGATGTTTTAGGACATGCATGTTCAAAAATGTATTAAACATACATGGCTATATATGTGTTAATATATTAGAAATGGTAACAATTTCATATGTTTTTACTTCATATGGCAATATATTTCACACATGGAAATGTAATGCACATATATAACATATGAATATGGGTTTCATAAACAGTTAAGCTTCCATCCAGAACTGCGTGTTCATCTCATTAACGCTGAGCTCTTCTGCTCTATTTCTGGATCAAACAGATGAAGACTGAGAGGAAGCTGTTGCTCAGCGGAGTTTTGCTTTCTAACATCATGTGAGCGTCTAGCTGTATGAATCATCGCTTCTAAAGGTCTCAGACAGATTATGACATCAGAGACCCAGAGTCTGATCAGGACACAGAGAACCAAACACACACACACACACACTGACACACATACACACTCACACACACACACACACACACACACACTCTCTCACACACACACACACACACACTCTCTCACACTCTCACACACACACACACACACACACACACTCTCTCTCTCACACACACACACACACACACTCTCTCACACTCTCACACACACACACACACACACACACACTCTCTCTCTCACACACACACACACACACACTCTCTCACACTCTCACACACACACACACACACACACACACTCTCACACACTCTCACACACACACTCTCTCTCTCACACACACACACACTCCTGCGTCCCATAATGTCACTCTGATACCACAGGCTCAAGGTTTTGTATGTGTTTCAATCACTGCTGTCTGATGCATTTGCCGTTTCACTATTGCACTGTTGTGTGTGTTAGAGACAGTCTGCATACATTAAATATGTATTAAATATATTTAAGTCTATGTACACACATTTACGATAACACAATATGAATTAAAGGAATAATTCAACCAAAAATTTAAATGTGCTCACCCTCAGTTCATCTGAGATCAGGATGAGTTTGTTTCTTCATCAGGTTTGGAGAAATGTAGCATTGCATCAGTGTCT
>NW_015644353.1:1183520-1188573 GCF_001515625.1 Sinocyclocheilus rhinocerous
AGTGAATGGGTGCCGTCAGAATGAGAGTCCAAACAGCTGATAAAAACATCACAATAATCCACAAGTAATCCACAGCACTCCAGTCCATCAGTTAACATCTGGAGAAGACAAAAGCTGAAACACATCCAGCATTAAGACGTTTTTAACTAAAATACATTGAGTACATAATCCATAATAACGCTTCCTCCAGTGAAAAAGTGTTCTGGTCTGAATCAAGAGAGAAATCTGCACAGATCAAGCAGCGTTTAAACAGCTCTAAACTAATATGTGGCTGGATTTTGATGAGAGAGACAACAGCAGATGCACTTTTTCACTGGAGGAAGAGTTATTATTATTAGCCAAAAGCACTTCAACATCTTGGATGGCCTGAGGGTGAGCACATTTTCATTTTTGGCTGAACTATTCCTTAAATAGCAAGAGACATTGCATTTTTGACCTGAGGAGGGCGCATACTCTCTAAAATGTTCAGAGATGAGTCAGGAGCACTGCAACACTCACACTGAACATATGAATCATGTTTATATTTCACAACGCAACATATTTTAAGCACACTACGTTTATAACTCAAATGTCAAATGAATAAATGATGAGTGTCTTTAAAACTACTTCGAGTCTGTCTGTAATCGCCTTCCACATAAAAAGCCAAGTCTGTTTCAGTGAACAGCGTATATATAATATATAACAAATTATAAACAAATAAGAAACAAAAAAGCATAGCTCACATTCAATTTTAACAAATAAAGATATTACAAATTATTATTGAAGATTGTATTTAAACGTGTCACAGACTTTTTTATTTTTTTAACAGTCTTATTGGAGAAATATAAAAGTCAAACTCAGAACAAAACAAATTTAACATATTTTTGTTTATGTATGTGAAATTTTGTTAATAAAATAAAAAGGTTAACAATACATTCTAGATCTTAACTGCTTTTGTTTTCAAGATAACATCCTGTAAAGTAAAGCAATAATTAATATTCATTAAATTAAATACAAACTCTGCCAAATCCATCCAAAACCTGTTTATGACTTTACAGTCAAAAAATGAGCGAGTCAGCATCTCTTTCTCACTATTACAAAAACAGCATTCATCATCAATATCAGTGAATCTTGATATTAAAGATTTTGAAGTGTATCTCTTTTATTTTATTATTAATACAGTATTTAAAAGAAATTAACCGAGCTCTTCTCCAGTCAATATTCTCAATTATAGAGTTCCAAAAATAATTCCCTCTAGGAGATATTTTATTTTGTTTTTGGAAAATATTACATGTATGTTTGTTATTGCATTTTTTTTCTTTGGCTCATCATGCACTCTTTTTTTTATTGCAAGAAAGCAAATACAACAAGAAACAGCACTGCATCAAAATACAATAACATAAAGGAACGGAGGAAATTATTTCATTACGCAAAATCTTAAATTAACCTCTCTGATTTTATTAGAAATGCAACATATTTCAGGGAGTAACCATGCTTTCTTTCAGTGAATACTGTCAAAAAAAATTGGTCCAGAAAAATGCACATCTAGGGGATGCATATACTGAATAATGTAGCATTCGCTTTATATATCTACTATTACATTTTTTTAATAATTAAAAAAATTAATTAATTAATTAATTAAGAAGACAAACTCCATCCAATAAAAGTTTAAATGAAAGCAAAGGTATGTTTTAAATAAATGCACGTACCTTGGAGACAAACTTTTGAGAACAGAGCTGGCAGAGGAAGACTATACAAAGTCATAAATACTCCAGTATAGCTTTAAATAAATCCAAAGCAAAAACAATAGCTCTGTCATACCACTTGTCAATAAAAAGAGACTTTCCACGGATTAAAACACTTGAATTATTCCAAAGAATTTATTTGTGGGGAGAAAAGTTGTGCACGTAATAATAACACAGTTTCCAAGCGTGTTGGTGAAAATTACTTTGGCTCATGCACTCTGTGAAAGGCCAAGTCTGGCAGTGACGTAATGCTGTCTGCTTCGAAGCCCCGCCCCTGCGCGCTAAGCCCCGCCCCCCGCCGGTTATCAGCCAACTTGGACTTGAATGAGGTGCGCGCCGCAGACGGCTGGAAAGTAGTACAAACCGTCTGGGAATAACACCGGGAATACTGGAGCACAGTGGCCAGACAGCGGGACGGGGGTGGGGGGACGGAGGCCAAAAGAAACACGCTCCTGGAAGAAAGAAGCGTCGCTGAGGGAAGAGGAAAAGCCTGCGTCAATGTTTTTATTCGACAGTGCGCCGTGAAGCGATCGCGTCCGTCCGTTTTCCGCGAGATCTCCTCGATGTTCAGCTTCATGGGTCTGATGAACGGAACCACCGACACCCACACCAATGTCTCCTGTACATGTAACTGCAAAAGATCCACTTCATTCCAGAGCATGGCGATCAGTGAGTATCCGAGCGTCTTCTCTTTGACGTTCTTCACTAAACGATTTGAATCGGCTTTCGCGGGTCTTTTTGTAACGGACATTTATACAACCCCGCGATGTATTATGTTGTTATTTGGCTATTTAGACTCGTTATTTGTTGGGTGACCTCTCGGATAAACTTCTGAGAAAGTTTTGACGCGGACTAGTTTAGGTCGTGTAAGGATCCGGTTAGTAGGTGAAGCGGTCAGTGACAGACAGACTCGATCATTAGCTCACATTACATCACAGAATATGAGTTATGTATGTTTGTGGACCTATATGTGACCCTGGAGCACAAAAGCAGTGTTAAGTCGCTGGGGTATATTTGTAGCAATAGCCAACAATACATTGTATGGGTCACAATTATACATTTTTCTTTTATGCCAAAAATCATTAGGATATTTAGTAAAGATCATGTTCCATGAAGATATTTTGTAAATTTCCTACCATAAACTTAATTTTTGATTAGTAATATGCATTGCTAAGAACTTCATTTGGACAACTTTAAAGATGATTTTCTCAATATTTAGATTTTTTTTTTGCACCCTCAGATTCCAGATTTTCAAATAGTTGTATCTCAGCCAAATATTGTCCTATCCTAACAAACCATACATCAATGGAAAGCTATTTATTCAGCTTTCAGATGATGTATACATTTTAATTTCGAAAAATGTACCCTTATGACCGGTTTTGTGGTCAATGGTCACATTTCTGTTTAAAACGGAAGAATGACTTTTCAGCGAGTTAAAGGAACAGTACACCCAAAAATGACAATCTTGTCATCTTTTAGGATGATCTGTTAAACGCAAAAGATATTTGGAAGAACATTGGTTTATGGTCCCCATTGACTTCAATAGTTTCTCCCCTTATTATGAAACTCAGTGGCTACTAACTGTTTGGCTCATTCTTCAAAATATCTTCAACAGAAGAAGGTAATTCATAAGGTTCGGAACAACATGAGTGTGAGTAAATGGTGATAAAATGTTCAGTTTTGGGTGAACTATCCCTTGTTTTTTATTGAAAGTCTCCCTACTGTAAAAACAATAGAAACATCACAGAATTTGGTTATAATGGGACGTGTATTGGTTTTAATGGAAACTGCTAGGGGTTTCTACTGGTCACTTCTATTGGTGGCTTGTTAAAACCAATAAATCATAATGGAATATGTCCCAAAACACACTACAGAAAGCAATTTTTAAATGCTTAAAAGTTGATGGTTTGTAAAGTTTGCAATGGTATTTATAGTGGAAACTGTTAGAATTTCTGTGATGGTTTCTATTGTTGTTTTCAGTTTCCTCTCAGCGATATGCACATGATAATATTATTCTCACATTTTCATAAGCATGCAGTTCTGAAGCCGGTCTGTGTATCAGACGGTTGTGTGTGTGACGCTCTGTCTGCTCTGAAATCCTCGGCTGGGAGTTTCCCGACTAATACTTAATTTGTAGTGACTAACTTATTGTTCAGACAGCTGGCCCCTGTTGTCCAGCAGACTCACTCATTCGTGGAATTCTCTCTGATTAACCGTCTTGCAAAATCTGTCTGCAGTTTGCAAATAATCTTTTGAAAAGGAAAAGCTGAAGAAAAAACAAGGTGATATCAGCAAGAACTCGCTGTCATGGGAACATAACTTGCTGTGCAGTTTGGGCTTCTGCCTTTGCTTTGTCATAAATAATGTTCCTTGTAATCGCAGCTCCTTGAAAACGTCTCTATCTCTGTTTTCAGACGTTGTCTTGCCCTTGTTTGTCTAGACAGACTCTCAGTCATGACCTGATGATGTTCTCTGGAAATGAAAGCAACACTCCCGAAAATGTCCAGTTTATCAAGTCCGTCAGCGCCGGTTTAATTGAGTTTGTTCTGAAGCACATGAACTCCTCAGGACTTCTTGTTTCTCGAGTGGAGGATTTGAGCGGCTTGTTTTGATTATTTTTATGCTGCTGCTGCTGCTGTGGATGCTTTAAATTGATCAAAAGTGATGATAATGACATTTATAATGTTACAAAAGCTTTTTATTTCAGATAAATGCTGATCTTTGGATCTTTCTATTCATCAAAGAAACCTGAAAAAAATCTACTCAGCTGTTTTCAACATAATAATAATAATAAATGTTTTTTGAGCAGCTAATCAGAATATTAGAATGATTTAGGATCATGATGTGACTGGAGTAATGATGCTGAAAATTCAGCTTTGATCACAGAAATAAATTACAGTTTAACAGATATTCACATAGAAAACAGTTATTTTAAATAGTACAAATATTTCAGAATATTACTACTTTTGCTGTATTTTTGATCAAATAAATGCAGGTTTGGTGAGCAGAAGAGACTTCTTTAAAAACACTAAAAATCTTACTGTTTAAAAACTTTTGACTGGTAGTGCACGTACTCTTTTCCCGGACGTGTCCTGACCGAGATTTCTAAAATGTCTAGGTTTTGTCTTATTTTTGTGTTTGCATCGCTTTGGTTGTTCTCTGTAGATCCCGCCTTCTCGCACGCCACGATTGGTCGATTGTGTAGAATGTAGGGCTGGACGATATGGCCAAAATTGATATCACGGTATATTTCTTAATTTCGGTCGATACGATATAATTCCGATATCGATATGAACACTATTTATCTGAAATAGAAATCTTTTGTAACA
>NW_015644353.1:1188729-1195767 GCF_001515625.1 Sinocyclocheilus rhinocerous
CGACGTGTTTTGATTTTGAAACGTGCAGTGCTCATGTTTATTCAACGAAGTCAAACGGCACAAATAAATCAACGTATGGGAAACTGGTAATGTATATCGAAATATCGGAAATGTGTTTAAAAATCATATCACCGTTATTGAAAAAAATTATATCGCGATACATATTGATATTGAATTATTGTCCAGCCCTAGTAGAATGCCTGCACGCTATTGGTCAAACTACTTACCTTCAGCAAGTATGAAAGCAATAGGAAAACAAAGCCAAACCCTGGACACTTTAGGCAATTTGGAAATCCTGGAAAAAAAGGATGTGTGGTCACCCTACGTTTGCTCCGATCCCGTTTAAAGGCCACAAGCGAAGCAGAATGAATGTGAATTGGCTTGAAGCTCAGAGCTGCTGTTTCTTTATTGTTGTTTTGCGGGATGGAAGCCTGTTTGTTTCTGCTCACAGAAATGGTGCTTTAAGCAGATTTGAGGGTTTAACATTTTCCTGGCTATTATAATCAAGTCGACTCGTGGAACAGACTTCAAGTGCTTGGCTCTTTTCATTACAAGCTGCGTCTTGGAAACAGAAAGTGGATTCATGATGCACAGATTCACGTCTGCATTCATGATCGCTGAAGCCAGGAGAGATTGAGTTATAGACGTGTGTCAGCGTCTGTCAAATATGACTATCTCTCAATCTCGCCTGGCTTCTGAGGACACGAAGAGTTCAATAAAGACATGTGACGTCTCAGCTCAAAATACAAAAGCAAACATTTTTCTGCATGCAAAAAATGAAGCCCGTTTTAAATTCATTAAGATGTTTTGCATTGTGGCATAATTTTCCTGTAATTTTTTTATTGATGCATCAAATTAAAGGAATAGTTCATTCAAAAGTTAAACATTCTGTGATCAATAACTTACCCTCATGTGTGAATAAAAGTCTAAATCAAATCTACTGTCTTTATGAACCTTTTGAAGCGTTTACCCCGGTTGAAGTAGTGGTTAAATGGACTTTCAGTCGATTCTTTTCATTTAAATATCTTCATTTGTGTTTTTGAAGATGAGCAAAAGTCTTATGGATTTGTTACGACACGAGGGAGAGTAGGAATAATTTCCATTTTTGAGTGAATTATCCCTTTAACGCTTGCATTTCACAATATTTGATAGGATTGAATCTAATTGCAACCTTAAATTCTTATTACTGTAAAAAAAAAATCTCAGTGTCGTATAGAAAAAAGATATCGTAAAAAGTGTATGATTTTAAATGCATCATGTATTTGTTGTGCTGCCTTTAATATATACTGATTTATATATTAATTTATATTGATATACTGATTTAAAAAAATTAATTCATGGTAACATATGTTTTTCCATTATTTTAAGTCAGTAATAATTTAACCCAAAAAAAAAAAAAATCGAACTAATTTCAACTTAATATTTTAAGTCAGTTTAATATAATTTATATTGGAATTACTTGTTATGTAAATAAAATTTGAAGGCAGCAACTGAGCTTACATTTTTTGAGTTAAAGTAGGTGGATTTTTTTTACATTGCGTGTAAAATAACTGTTGTAGTATATATATATTTATTTTTTCTAGATTCTTTTTTTAAGTATTTAATTACATTTTAACAACTAAGAAGCATTCATGCAACTTTTACCATTTAATAATAATTTTTTTTAGTTTTTTACAGTAATAGGGCATCATAGGATTTATGCAACATATAATTTTGTTATTTCTTTCTTCTGATTTGAGAGCGTTTTTGGTCTGGTGTTGCATTATCTTCTTCGTCTGTGAGATAAGTGGGAACGGTTAATGAGACGTGAGCGTGACACAGACCACCCACTGCAGATGAGATCAGCTCCTCGCTTACGAGAAATGCTCTTCGTCTGAAGTGGCTGTTGTGTTTGGGACGGAGGCCGGACCAGATTGTGCCTTCAGGGGAAGACGGGATGGGTTTCCTCCTAACAGGATATTACAGCTGGCGGTTTCCTCTGATCCTTTGTGTTTGGTGACTCTAGGGTTTGCCGGTAGCTGCTAGACATTGTGGGCAGATCTGGCAACCCAACAGAAGTCTTTGCCACCCATGTAAACAATGTGGTTGTCAATTATTATGAGATTGTTTGGATTTTTTTTTTTTTAAGAGGAACTACATGAAAAATGTCTTTCTGCTCCTTGATCTCATCTCACTGGAAAACTGCTGCAGTTCCTCAAACCTTCTAAAAAAAAAATAGGCTTCATTTGTTCCTGTAATTCTACCCTTATAATGCAGTCATGCACACGAATCTAGAGAGCAGCATATGTATATGAAATTAAATGGATAGTTCATCCAAAAATTAAAATTCTGTGATAATTGCGTAACCTCATAGGTGAATGAAGGACTAATTAAATGTCCCTATATGTGACCCTGGAGCACAAAACCAGTCATAAGGGTCCATTTTTCATTTATACAGGGTGCAAAAAAATCGAAATATTGAGAAAATCGTCTTTAAAGTTGTCCAAATGAAGTTCTTAGCAATGCATATTACTAATCAAAAATTAAGTTTTGATATATGTACAGTAGGAAATGTACTAAATATCTTCATGGAACATGATCTTTACTTAATATCCTAATGATTTTTGGCATAAAAGAAAAATGTATAATTTTGACCCATACAATGTATTGTTGGCTATTGCTACAAATATACCCCAGCGAGAGAAAAAAATCAGTATTTAAGAAAAATAATATAGTTATAGTAATTTTTTTTATGTTACAACTGTAAAATTACAATATTAATATTTATGGCTGTTTTTGTTTCTTTAATTTTAATGGAAAACTGCAGGAACCCTTAAAGCGTATCTTTTGTTCTTCTCATTACAACTTTGTGAAAATGGTTTTGTGATTTGATAATTGCACTAAGCACATATTGCAGTTTTGGTTTGGTTTTGATTAGTGCTGTCAAACGATGAATCGCATTCAAAATAAAAGTTATTGTTTACATGATATATGTGTGTGTACTGCGCATATTTATTATGTGTATATAAATACACACACATTCATGTATATATCTAAGAAAAAGATGTTATGTTTATATATTAAATATATTTTTAATATTATATAATTATTTGAATATACATATAGTTTTGATTAATAATCATGCAGATCTATTTACTCATAAACTGAGTTCCTGTAGTTTGGTGACTCTGCAGTGAAACGCTGCTCTCTCTGCTGTTGATTCGAGGTTTGTCGTGTCTTTGTTGGGTCGACGCTCAGCAAATAATCCGGCCTTGAGCTCGTGACGCGTCGCTGTGTCTCTGAGCTTTCCGATACAAACACATGTGCGTTCTGCTCTTCTCAGCACAGGAAGAGGAAACCGCTGCGCTCCAGAACGCACGGCTACATAAGAACTGTCCCGTTCATCAACAGTGTGTTCTAAAGAGTTCGTTCTGTCTTTATTTACTCATAGTTCTGCGGTGTCTGACTGGTTACGTGCGAGTCTGTTCCTCACAAACCTGATCATGTGACTTCAGAGGAACAGAAAATACATTACCACTCAAACGTTTGGAATAGTTGAGATGTTTTGGAATTTTTGTAATGTTTCAGATTAGGGGTGTGCGATATTGACAAAAAATGATATCTCGATATTTTATGGGATTTTATCGATAACGATAATTAGACGATATTTTGCTGAGTGTGTTATTGTGCTGGTACCTCTCTAAATGCGCACACGCACTAGTCTAGACTTCACGTAATGTACGTGTGCACTCTGTAGGGATGTTTTGAATGGTTTTTGCAATATACTCGATAATGTCAAATCGCACATCGTTAAAACAACAATTACGATATTATCGCAGACGATATATATCGCACACCCCTATTTCAGATATAAAGGTTTTCTAGTCACCAGAGCGGCATTTACTTGATACAGTGAAAATATAAAATGACTACAATTTACAATAACTGTTTTCTATTGAAATTTGTATGGGTTAGTGTGCATCAATTAAAGCAGCGCATTAATATAGAACGGTGATTAAACTGACTTGGAACTACCTGTGCATTAAACGGTTTTAATGCATACCTGCCAGCCAATCAGAATCCAGTATGGTATAATACAATATATTCAAATAGAAAACGGCTGTTTTAAATTGTAATAATATTTCACTGATTTTACTGTATTTTAAATTTTTTAAAATGCAGCCTTGGTGAGCAGAAGAGACTTTTTTCAAAAATAATAAAAATCATAGTGTAGTGTGTATATTAGTGTTATTATATTTTTTTAGGTTGAATGGATTTTGAATGGCTGTCAAAGTTTTTATCATTTATTAGCCGGAAAAATCTCTGAAAGGGATTGCAATGATATCGTTTGTCTGTGTCGTTATCATTATAGTTGTGGTGTGGACTCGTATTGAATCTTTAGTTATAGTCATTGTTCTCAGTGTAAAAGGGCTTTTATGGACTGATGCTATGGTGCTTTTATGGTGTTTTTGTCCTTTTTGAAGCTTGTATGTGAAACAGTTGTGTAAAATTCTTCATAAATCAGGTTTGGAGAGACTCATGAGTGAGTAAATGATGACAGAACTGTGATTTTTGGGGTGAGATGGTCCTTTTAGGTTCTTGTGCTGAATGTTGGTTGATGTTTTAATGTTCTCGGTCTCAGCTGGAGCGCAGCGGCGGGTTGCTCATTCCTCATAATAGCTGTGTCTCTGCCACAGACTCGCTGCTAATTGCAGGGCTGCTTTGACTCACCTCCGTCAGTGCATTTAGTGTTGGCTGACATCACCGTCTCACAGCGCTCCGTCATCGCTGAAGCACGCCTGTCCTGACACAATATTAACACTTTAATGCAATCTCACTTAAAAAGTAGCGCTGTTATTGCAGGTTCAGGGTTGCCGGATTTGTGGTTTTCCCTTCATCAAACATTATTTGTAGAGCTCCTTCTATCTAATAATCGCAAAGAGCTTTTAAGTTCTGATAAAAACAAAGTATCAGCTCTCAAATTCTGTCCATTTTATCACAAAATTCAGACAATAAATGCCATTTTGTTGCTCTTAAATGTGGCGCGACAGATCTCTGTAGCGTCAGCATGAGTCTCTTCCACTTTATTACAAGTTATAGCACAAAATAAACATAATCGAGCATCAGAAGTCATTGAAAGAACTAGTACAACTTACTGAAATGAATCACGTCACATGTAATCGACCAGTCCATGTTTAAACTGCGGGAAATTGTCAATAAAACAGCTTATGATTAAGCTTAGCATTTACCTCAGGGAAGTTCTCCAGTGTTCACAGTTGATTAGTTAGCTATAAAACACTAGAGAGCTTATTTGCTGTTAATTATATTTGGATGTTTGAATAAATCTGACATGAAGATGAGTTTTTATGAAAACAACTTTGAGTTGTGTACAAACCTTTCAGTTTTTATTTGAGTGTGATTATTGTATTGAAAAATAAATAGCAGTTGAATATAATGGATGTTAATTTTAACCTCTGATATTATAGTAATGTGTCATGAGAGGGTTCCCTGTATAGTTCACAGCATATCGGTATCGATTCTGAATAATCGGCTTTTGGTATGAGATTTTTAGTATCTGTAGTTTTTACTCCCTTGTTCTGTCCGTGAGGAATCGGAGGTTGCGCCACGGTATCGAGGCGATGTGTGAGCATGTGTGTTCGTCTCAGACGGATCCCAGTGTTTTGTCTGTGACCGCAGGCGAGGCGCGAGCTTGTGCTCCGTTATCTCTCTCAGTATCGGTCACACGCAGCTACATGCCTGGACCTTGTGTGGTTTGGATCAGGATCTGGTTACAGAAGATCATGAGAAGTTGTGAAACCTGTTTTACTTCCGTTCCCAGTCTTTTGTGGTTTTTCCCTTTCCTCTCTCTTCCTTGTACAAGCGATGAGATCCAGCCTGTTTATCTGTCTGTCTGTCGATCATGTGCTGCTCCAGTCATAGGGTTTCATCTTCCGTGTGTGTGTGTGTGTGTGTGTGACCAAATGTCCCCACAAGGATAGTAAAACCTGAAATTTTTGACAATGTGGGGACCAGCCTGCATATTAAAAATAGTAATAGTAAATTGTTTATCTGAAAGTGTAACAATGCAAACAAGTTTTCTGTAAGGGGTAGGTTTATATGGGATGAAATTAGACTCAAAATGATTAATAGATGCACGCACAATTATCCATGTACTGCATACATTTTATACATGTATCTTACTAACCACAAACAAATGCCTTTCAATTTGAGTCTGTGGAATTCGGGATTAAATGATTGTGCAGCGATTTGTACAAATACAGACATGTTTGCGAATAAAAATGTTCTGTTCTGCATTAATATATCATAAATTGCTCATGCAAAAAGGAATCCATGCATATGTGGATCAGGTGACACGCGTGCATTAATTGACGTCTAGTTCGAGTCGATCTTGTTCGGTTCATTTGGATTTTGAGACTTCATTTTCGCAGTTTACAGCATTTCACGTCCCCCACACACACAACTACCAACGAACAAGGCCCAGTGCAATTCATTAAGGTGTACAGGATTTGAAAAATGTGCAAATGTCGTCACTACACTGAAACAAATGCTTTTCAACCGGTGTCTGCAGAGTTAAGAATTACATTAATGTGCAGCATTTTGTTCAAATAGAGACATATTTGTGAATACAAATGTTTCAGTTTGTATTAAAGTATCATGATTTGTGCATGTAGCGATTAAAATGTGCATCTGTGGATCAGGTGACACGCGTGCATTCATTCACGTCTCTTCTGAGTCGATTCTATTTGATTCATTTGAATTTTGATTCAGACTGATATTCTGAGTGTCTGTCTGCCACCTTCCCTCAGTAGTGTGCTCTGAGTGCAGCGTGACCTTTGCTCTATATCAGCCCGTGTCTGTCTGAGAAACAAGTTTGGGAAGTGTTTGCACTGCTCTGTGTGTGTGTGTGTGTGTGTGAGTGAGTGTGTCTGTGTGTGTCTGCGTGTGTCTGTGTGTGTGTGTGTGTGTGTGTCTGTGTGTGTGTGAGTGTGAGTGAGTGAGAGTGTGTGTGTGTGTGTGAGAGTGTGTGTGTGTGAGTGT
>NW_015644353.1:1196000-1199868 GCF_001515625.1 Sinocyclocheilus rhinocerous
TGAGTGTGTGTGTGAGAGAGAGAGAGAGGGTGTGTGTGTGTGTGTCTGTGTGAGTGTGAGTGTGTGTGTGTGTGTGTGTGTGTGTTTGCCGTCCTGTTGGATATGATTCAAATAAGGGCAAAACTGGTGATTACCCGACTGTACATGATAAATCACTCCAGAATCACCTTTCATGGGTCTGATCTGCTCCAATCACTTCACATGCTTCCACTACACACTTACAGTATGAACTTCAGCTGCTGATGAGGAATTACATAGCATAGTTACATAATATTCTGTATATGTATAATGTATATACATATATATTATATGAAATACAGTAAAAACAGTGACATATTATTCTAATGTAAAACAGATGTTTTCTATGTGTGAGTATCTGTTAAACTATAATGTATTTCTGTGATGCGCAGCTGTATTTTCAGCATCATTACTCCAGTCTTCAGTGTCACATGATCTTCAGAAATCATTCTAATATGCTGATTTGCTGCATTGATGCATTGCTAACTTGACAGCGCAGTTGGTAATTTATCAAAATAAAATACAGTGAACCAAACAGTCAATTTATGATGAGATTAATGTTTTCAATATAAAATGTTGAATATAGAAATATTAAATGATTTAAATAACTGAAAAGATACTTTATCAACGAAGCTCTCTACACTGCGCAATGAATCTCTTATTTACACCCTGTCTACACTTTGCTTATGAAAGGATTCGTGAGATATGTCTGTGATGCATTAATCAACGCTGCAAAAACACGTAGAAACCTTTGAAGCTCCCCTGAGCGCAATCACAAGTATGATGATGATCGGGTCAGTCTCACTGTAGAGCCCTGGGCATAGTATAGTGTAAGCAGAGATAGAGCCAGTGATTTGCTGATGATCTCTGTCATGTCTATTTCGTTGGATGTGTGTGTACAGTAAGTACAGTAGACACTGTCCCGGGCCGTCCCACTCTTTCATTATTGGTCATTGATTGATTGTCTTTATCAGTGTGTTTCTGTCCCACTCGCTGTGATCTGTTATCAGCTTCAGACTCTCATCAGCGAGCGCAGGCTATTTTAGTCTCCATTAAGAGTTCCTGTCTGAGTGTGTGAGTTAATAATTAAGCACTCTGGCAGCGGCCCAGGTGAAGGTAAAGCTAGTCTGGACTCTGTTTGCCCGTCTATGAGCATATGCTGCTGGCAGAGACGCGAGGGGATCGGCTTAGTTTCTGGACTATGCCTGGAAGCGTGGAGTTAGTTTAGTTAACCTAGAGATCATGTGCTGGTTTTGTTCATCTGTACTGATGGTGGTTTGGTTGAAGGTTCTTTTGTGTTCAGTGAGACTCACACAGACGCTTCAGTGTCTGGAGCCGTAAATAGCAGATGGGGTGTGTGGGAATATAGAGACACCCCTGAGACACACACTCTCTCACACACACACACGCACACACACACACACTTTTGATTTCATTAGTCATTTGTTATGTCAAGTCTGCGTCCGCTTTCCCAGCATGCTCTCTGTGTCTCACTGCTCTTCAGAGGAACGTTCCTGACTAAACGTGTGTGTTGAATCATGGGAATTCTCTTATTCTGGAACTTTTGTCATCGTCCAGACAGTCAGTAGGACTCAAATCTGCCCCTTCTCCTCCCAAAATTCTGCAAATAAATAAATAAAAGTTAAACATTTCATTATTTAAATTTTTTCATTTAGAAACTCCAAAATTGTTAAAAATTCAGTTTTAAAAAGTTTTGAATGGGTTATTTAAGTATTAATCAAAAAGCAACTAAAATCATAAAACTTGTGTTATACTATTGTGTGTTATATTGTGTTATGCTATTATGATATTATATCCTATAGCCGATGTTCTGGAATATTATTCTTGAACTCTGTCTCATTGTACAAACTTGTTTTTTTTGTACAAACTTTTTTTTTTTGTACAAACTTTTTTTTTTTTACACAATATTCTATTTCTTTATGCATGTATTTATAATATATTGTGATGTTTTTAATGTTTGTGATGATATAGATAACTAAAATCAAATTAAAATACAACAATTTTGTTTTAAAAACAAAACGTTGTTTTTTCTCAAATAATAAAAATGTATAATAAATTTTAAAAAATCTAATTATTATTAAAAAAATTAATACATTTCTGTCATGATTTTTATTATTATTATTTAGTCATACAGAACTTGTATTTTAGTAGTTTGTAGTGAAGACCTTTGAGTTTCTGTGTATTTGATGATTTTCTTTTTTTTCCCCAAATGGTTTTATGTCTGGTAGTTAGTTAGTCTCAGAATAAATTACACACATCATCTGTAAATAAAAGAATAAAAAAATAAAAGATTATGGCTGAAACTTTCCACAGGTAGAAATGAACAAATTAATGTAGGTTATTTCACGTGTGTGTGTGTGTGCGTGCGTGCGTGCGTGTGAGTGTGCACGTGTGTGCGTGTGTGTGTGTGCGTGTGTGTGTGAATATTCTATTTCTTTATGCATGTATTTATAATATATTGTGATGTTTTTAATGTTTGTGATGATATAGATAACTAAAATCAAATTAAAATGCAACAATTTTGTTTTAAAAACAAAACGTTTTTTCTCAAATAATAAAAATGTATAATAAATAAAAAAAATCTAATTATTATTTAAAAAAATTATACATTTCTGTCATGATTTTTATTATTATTATTTAGTCATACAGAACTTGTATTTTAGTAGTTTGTAGTGAAGACCTTTGAGTTTCTGTGTATTTGATGATTTTCTTTTTTTTCCCCAAATGGTTTTATGTCTGGTAGTTAGTTAGTCTCAGAATAAATTACACACATCATCTGTAAATAAAAGAATAAAAAAATAAAAGATTATGGCTGAAACTTTCCACAGGTAGAAATGAACAAATTAATGTAGGTTATTTCACGTGTGTGTGTGTGTGCGTGCGTGCGTGCGTGTGAGTGTGCACGTGTGTGCGTGTGTGTGTGTGCGTGTGTGTGTGTGTGCATGTGTGTGTGAGTGAGGGAGTGTGTGTGAGTGAGTGAGGGAGTGTGTGTGCATGTGTGTGTGAGTGAGGGAGTGTGTGTGAGTGAGTGAGGGAGTGTGTGTGCATGTGTGTGTGAGTGAGGGAGTGTGTGTGAGTGAGTGAGGGAGTGTGTGTGCATGTGTGTGTGAGTGAGGGAGTGTGTGTGAGTGAGTGAGGGAGTGTGTGTGCATGTGTGTGTGAGTGAGGGAGTGTGTGTGAGTGAGTGAGGGAGTGTGTGTGCATGTGTGTGTGAGTGAGGGAGTGTGTGTGAGTGAGTGAGGGAGTGTGTGTGCATGTGTGTGTGAGTGAGGGAGTGTGTGTGAGTGAGTGAGGGAGTGTGTGTGCATGTGTGTGTGAGTGAGGGAGTGTGTGTGAGTGAGTGAGGGAGTGTGTGTGCATGTGTGTGTGAGTGAGGGAGTGTGTGTGAGTGAGTGAGGGAGTGTGTGTGCATGTGTGTGTGAGTGAGGGAGTGTGTGTGAGTGAGTGAGGGAGTGTGTGTGCATGTGTGTGTGAGTGAGGGAGTGTGTGTGAGTGAGTGAGGGAGTGTGTGTGCATGTGTGTGTGAGTGAGGGAGTGTGTGTGAGTGAGCAACGATTTGCATCGTGAAAAGCGCTATACAAATAAACTTGAATTGCATGAATTGTTAACCATAAGACTAATAATGTGTGCTAACTAAATAAATAAAATTTTGACTTCCTGTGTGCTTGAAGACAGACTGATATTCTGAGTGTCCGTCTTCCACCTTCCCTCAGTAGTGTGCTCTGAGTGCAGCGTGACCTTTGCTCTATATCAGCCCGTGTCTGTCTGAGAAACAAGTCTGGGAAGTGTTTGCACTGCTCTGTGTTCGTGTGGGTGAGTGAGTGGGTGG
>NW_015644353.1:1199945-1205983 GCF_001515625.1 Sinocyclocheilus rhinocerous
GATCCTGCAGGTGGCGGATCGTTTATAGCCTTTTCTCACAGCAGCTGGAATAATTAAATTCATCATTCTGATGGCGGATTGTAATCCATAAAGGATTATGTGTTTATGAAACACATGTGACTGAAATGAGATTATATTCCAGTTTTAAATCTGCATCTGATTACAGATAGCCTACGTGGGATTACACAAGATTTGTATTTTAAAGAGAAGCAGTTCAAAGGAAGAATAATTTGCTTTTTGGGTTAAAAATATAATAATTTCCATATATGAAATTCGAATGGTATGACAATTAGAGATTGCTGTACAGAAATTGAAATTTACATGCTAATACACACTCATAGTCATTAACATTAACAATTTGAGAACAAAGTATAACAATAATAATAATTTGCACGGTTTGAAGTGATATAAGCTAACCGATCATTAGATTTAATCACCATTGTAGCGCAATTTATTGTAATGCTTTTTTCCTCAGTTGGTCAGAACAAAAGTGGCAGACTTGTTACTTGTTCAGATGACAATATCTGGTGAAACTTCTTATAACTCACATTAACCTGCGTATTCTAGTCAAAAGCATTGCTAAAATCTTACTACAACGTAAAATGATGTTAATAAAGATTATCGGTAACAGTTTACACAAAGGTTCAGATTGTAAACATTAGTTAACGTGAACTAACAATCAAAAACACTTCTAAAACATTTATTAATCTTAGTTAATGTTAATCTAATACATTATAAATAAATATTCAAAAGTTGTATTTGTATTAGTTAATGCACTGTGACATTTTTATTAGTTTAATAATAACTGCTGTGAAATGTATTGCTCTTTATTAATTCATGTTAGTTAATGCATTAAATGTTAACAAATACAACTTGCGTATTCTAGTCAAAAGCATTGCTGACATCTTACTACATCTTATTGTAAAGTTTTATTTGTTTATTGGAGTATTTTTTACAAGAAAATACTATGAGTTTTTCTTCAAAATGTCATGTTTAATTCAATGCTCTTCTTGCACTTTTTTAAATTATTTGTGAAATTTACCAGCAATTCTGAGTGAAAATTGTTTCAAATTAAATTCTAGGTTCATTTAACATAAACTGAATATGTAGCCACTCAAAAAAAAAAAGTGATTACAACGAAATGGCAAGCAACACTGAATTTAATGGCATTTTGGAAACAGAAATAGTGTTTTTGTGTAAAATGCGCTCTAATGTTCTTGAAAAAAATACTTCTTTAGAGTGCATGAAGACAGTCTCAGTCTCAGGTTTGTTCTCTGATAAACGCTTTGCTGTGAAGCTGAGCGAGCGAATCATTCAGGCTGGAGTTTATCCAGAGCCTGGAATGTTATTTTGCCCGCGGGGCAGGAAGGTGCACCTGGCATCGGCCCGAACACAAACACGGCTGGAGCGACTCGAAGCGCAATTAATAGTAAAACACAGTAGTAGAGGGATCACAACAACACTACAAGAGCTGCAACTACACAGAACTGCATAGTGCCTAAGAGAACAACTAAATTTGCTCAATCCACATTTTCAGTTAAAGGGACAGATTCAGATTCATGCTGAAATTGCGTTTCACATGCCTCAGTAATTCAGTGCACAAATATAATACAAATAACTAATAAATAAACTAAAATACACTAAAATAAAATTTACAAATGCAGTTTGCCAGCTGAACTGAAAATACAAACAGAGTTGAACATCTTTCTGAGAAATATCAAAAAATGGTTCAAACAAAAACAGGTTTGTGAGCATTGATGGTTGTACACGGTCTTACATTTTTGTTACGTTTACTGTACTTGTTATTTTACATTCTTTATGTCATTTTTAATTGTATTTTAAAAGCCTAACCAGGGATTGGGGCTGCAAATGCTGTAAAAATATGTAGAGCATCTGTAATGTTATTCTGCATTGTCCCAACTAACTAAATGCATAAAATAAATATCATGATGGATGTGTTTTCGATTGCTGCTGGTTTAATTGTTCTCAGCCCGACCTCGGTGGAGAATGACGTCTGAATCCTCCTAAACGACGATTCAGTTTGTATTTTTCAGAATGAGTTCAACCGTCAGTCTCTCGCTCTCTCATTAAAGCATAGTTTGCATTGTTTACCGCATGTTCCGCCCTCGGCGTGTTTGAACGGCGTTACACAAACACACACAACATGTTCAGACGGATTCTTCGAGGCCCACCTGCGCCGCCAGACCAAACACACACGTCTGCTTATCCAAACACGCACGTCTGAACCTAACACAACCTGTCCGGCCTAGTTCATCCAAACCTGGTAAAGTCCTGTGACTAGTCTGAATGAGTCTCAAACACTGAACATATACAACAACACAGACGTTTTGGCCAAAATCTGATGATTGGCATAGGCTGATCTCATCGATTACGAGTAACAGTGTTCCAGTCTAGAATGTTAAAGCAATAGTTCGTCCAAAAAAGAACATTTGATGAGTTTGTTTCTTCATCAGGTTTGTAGAAATGTAGCACTGCATCAGTGTCTCAGCAATGGATGCTCTGCAGTGAATGGGTGCCGTCAGAATGAGAGTCCAAACATCTGATAAAAACATCACAATAATCCACAAGTAATCCACAGCACTCCAGTCCATCAGTTAACATCTGGAGAAGACAAAAGCTAAAACTAACCCAGCATTAAGACGACTTTAACTAAAATACATTGAGTCCATAATCCATAATAACGCTTCCTCCAGTGAAAAAGTATGATCTGAGGGTGAACACATTTACAGTGAATGTTCATTTTTGGCTGAACTATTCCTTTAATGTCCTGTAGATGGACTATATTCGCTACATTGTCACATGATCTTGTTTTTCTAAAACTCTCCCTAAGCAGTCAGCATGAGGACTGCGGCCGTATGTTTTATGATGTCCGTCTGCAGTCAGACACCCTGAGTGTTTCCCACAGTCGGTTCCCAGTGTCTCTGTCTTTGTCCCTCTCTCTCTGTGTCTCTCTGCTTTGTCATTCCCATGGAAATTTGCAAGTAAATTGTGACACCCTGTGACCCCTCTCTCTCTCTCACTCTCTCTCTCTCACTCACACACACACACACACACACACTCTCTCTCACACACACACACACACTCTCACAGACACACTCACACACACACACACACACGTTTATCTGGCCATGTAAATGAGCACATAATATAGACTTCTGTTGTTTTATCGTAAAATTAACTCTAATTACCACAGACTAACATAAACCACAAAAGAAGACTTTTTTCTTATTTAAACATTATTTTATAGATGAATATTTATATATTTTATATATCATATGGTAACACTTTACAATAAGGTTCATTAGTTAACATGAACTAAGAATGAGCTCCTACAGCATTTATTAATCTTAGTTAACGTTAATTTCAGCATTAACTAATGCATTATTAAAATCACAAGTTGTGTTTGTTAACATTAGTTAATGCACTGTGAACTAACAAACTATGAACGATTGTATTTTTATGAACTAATGTTAACAAAGATGAAAAAATAAATGTATCGTTCATTGTTTGATCATGTTAGTTAATACATTAACTAATGCTAACAAACGACAGCTTATTAAGTGTTACCCAATATATACTGGATCAGCTTTATATTTTTATATATATATAATATGTGCTGGAGGAGCTTTTAGTATTTTAGATATAACATATGCAGGAGCTTTATATATATTTTATATAGTATATGCTGGAGGAAGTGATTTTTTTTTTTATATATAAATCTATTTTTCCAGTTAAAGACAGCCCAGAATGTTCCTAAAGGGAGGTTTGGTCAGATTTAAACTAATTTCTGAGGTCAGATTTGTTCCCAAACTGCAGCTAAACAAACACACACACACACACACGCACCCCTCCTCTCTCTGTCTGTCTGGCTCGACTGTGACCGTGAATGACCCGTGAGAAAGAGCCGGGGGAGGGGCGGAGCTTTGACCTCTCTTGACCCCTCATGACCCCTCCGTCAGCCTGCGTCTGATCTGTGTGTGTGTGTGTGTGTTTGCCGTCATCAGCTGCTCATGTTGGCTCTTTGAATAGATGTCATAGTGTCAGTATTACAGCCTCATCGACTCAAACGACTGATGCTTTTGTTGTTGTTTCTTTACCGATTCTGCTGAAAGTATGAAACACCAGAACCGAAGCCAGAGCTCATAACAGATAACCAATACATCATTGATGAAAAAATATTTGTCATAACATTATAATTATAACGACACAAAGGAACAATATTGCTGGAATTACTTTTTTCCCAGCCGATGAACGCTAAAAACTTTGACACCCATTCAGAATCAGTGTTATTTTAGTATTATTTATTTGCATACTATCATAGATTTCATAAGTAATTCGAATGAGCATTTAGTTTTATATTTTTATCATTTGTTTTTATTTTCATTTTGGTTTCATTTATAATAATTTTATCTCTTTTTCTAGTTTTTTTATTGTTGTTGTAAATATTAGTATTAAGGTTCTAGTGTTTTAATCTGTTTACAGTTAGTAATTTTAGCTTAGCTTTAGTAAATTTCAAATTAAACTTCAGTTAGTTGCCAAAGCAACTTTTTAAAATTTAAATATTTAGTGCATTTTTTGTTGCATGTTTATCATTTATATTTATAATTTACAAAAAAAAAAACTATTACTTTAATAGTAATAGTAGAATAAACATAACATTATTGTGGATGCTAATATATTTCAATATTGTTATTATTGTTGTGAGCAGGCTTTAACTGCTGATAGAAATAACATCATACAGAAAATATTTTTTTGATGTATTCTGTGTAGTGACTGATGCAAGACATTTAAATGTTGCCAGTCATTTTGAATGTAGCAGAGTTGGCAAATGTTTTGAAAGAGATATAAATGTATCTGTTTGGTGAGAATGATGCTGTAGCAGATGGATAAGATGCTTTAGCAGTGAATGATCTGTTCTTTGTGTGTGTGTGTGTGTGTGTGTGTGTGTTGGCACAGTCAGTCATTATGAATGTGTGTTTGTGTCTGGCTCTGCGCTCGTGGCTCACTTCACGTCCTCGCACCATCAGCTGTCTCGCACTCTTTTTGTTTTCATATTCAAAACTGACTCGCTCAGACAATTGAGTCTAGACCGGCGGCGCTCGGGCCCGTCCCCCTCGGGGTGTGTGGGAACGCAGGGGCTTCAGTGTGAGTTTGTCTCTGGTGGATGTGGATGTGCATCATGCAGCTCCATGCGGTGGACGGTTCGCATCCGTGTGTTCAGACGCGCTGCAGCGGTGAGTCTGACGCTCTCTTTATAGTGTCTTACGATTTATTTAAGAATGTATCACCTGAGTGAATTTTAGAATTTTGGTCTAGTGTAGATCTGCAATGTCTTTTATGACTTTTTGGTAATTGTATATCTTGTGTAATTTATTCTGAGATCGCCGTGAAAATAGCCTTGATGCTGGCATGGCGTTAAAAAGTGAATAAATAAATAAATGATAGTGTCTTAGAGAAGCTGCTGTGTGTTTTTACGGCTGTTGGAGGTTTGTCTGCTTTGTTTGCTTTCATTACTTTGATTGGGTCAGCAAGTGTGATGGTTCAATCGAGATCAGTTTTCTGTGTCTGAACATCTTTTAAGATTGACTGTGATGCTGACTAAACTACGAAAATATTAGGGGTGGAACGGTTCGTGGAAAAAAATCGAACCGTACGGTTCTCCACACACGGTTCGGCAGGCGCTAGGACCGCAGTTCAACTTAAATCTGACAACGCATCTGTAATAGGCCTATGGTTTGCTATAAATAACACGTAAAACAAACAGGGTTCAGCTGTTTCTGTTGATGGATGCGCATTCTGGCTTCCCAGTACATTACAACAACAGCAATGAAAAAAAAAAACGGGTGGACAAACCATTCACTCTTGTTCAATGCGAGTGCCTTATGCTGGAATATGAGCGTTTATTCCGTCATCGTGCTGATAGCGCGCGCGCGCGCGCGCACAGGTGCGACCTGAACAGCACACGTTGATATCTGTGTTTAAACTAAACTCATGTAAGCTTTGCCAGTTTAAACATT
>NW_015644353.1:1206859-1207834 GCF_001515625.1 Sinocyclocheilus rhinocerous
ACCGCAGTTCAACTTAAATCTGACAACGCATCTGTAATAGGCCTATGGTTTGCTATAAATAACACGTAAAACAAACAGGGTTCAGCTGTTTCTGTTGATGGATGCGCATTCTGGCTTCCCAGTACATTACAACAACAGCAATGAAAAAAAAAAACGGGTGGACAAACCATTCACTCTTGTTCAATGCGAGTGCCTTATGCTGGAATATGAGCGTTTATTCCGTCATCGTGCTGATAGCGCGCGCGCGCGCGCACAGGTGCGACCTGAACAGCACACGTTGATATCTGTGTTTAAGCTAAACTCATTTAAGCTTTGCCAGTTTAAACATTTAAGATTTGTGCGTGCGCTCATCCGAAGCGCGTGAACCCGCGCCTCAGAACGCGTGCAAATATTAAGCTCTCTCTGAAGTATTGTTTAAATGGACAAATTCACACAAAAATTACGTCAAAATGCCCATCTTGGTAAATATCCTATAGCAGACATCGCCGGCTGAACGTACTGGATCAGTGCATTCTCTTAAAGTGACAGCACTTTCTTAATATTAATCAGACAGCAACAACAAAGAAATCACTCACTGCTCTTGATTGAATAACTTTTGTAACTTTAATAAAGATTCATCTTTAATTTATACAGTCAAATATGCAATGCTGTTTTACATTTGATTACTTTATTCAATTGCTGTACCTAAAATCTAATGATAGACCTACCTGAAAAAAACTGAAAATCACAGTTTATTAGGGCTGTCGCGATTCGTCGATTTTATTCGACTATTCGATTTTTTTAAATCCTTGATTTCATTTTGCTCGCGTCGACTAACCGGCAAAATACTGGAAGTGGCGCATTTCACAGACGAGAATCCATAAAACACATTAGAAGACTGTTTCCCAAGGCCTCGTGATATATTAAACCCATTTAAAAATCATAATTAATCATAATTGTGAATTCACAAACGCTACGATTTAATTAAATAATTAT
>NW_015644353.1:1207899-1210255 GCF_001515625.1 Sinocyclocheilus rhinocerous
CACACACACACACACACACACACGGTCCATGACGGCTTCATTCACACACGCTGATGTCTGTCTCACTCCAGGCGTCGCATCACAGTGGAGTAACTGTTCTAATTTTAGGTTCAGCTTGGTCATATTATCATTGACTCACGACGCTAGTGTGAGTGTGTGTGTGTGTGTGTGCGCGCGTTTTTGTGACAAATGAGGACATACATTTGTATAATGACAAGGGTATGACAGGTATTACAAGGAGAAGGTGACTTTTCAGGACATTACCCCATGTCCCCACTTTTCAAAACGCTTATAAATAAAACAGAATGGAGTGTATTGAAAATCTGAAATAGCACAAAGTTTCCTGTGAGGGGTAGGTTTAGGGGTAGGGTTGGTGTAGGGCAATAGAATATACGGTCTGTACAGTAGAAAAACCATTACGCCTATGGAGTCTCCCCACTTTTCACAAAAACAAACCTGTGTGAGTGTGAGTGTGTGTGTGAGTGTGTGTGTGATTAATCATCCCATAATTCTGACTTTTGCTCATGTTTGCGTGTGTCTATTAATCTAGATAATTTAGCAGTTGAACTGTAACTTCCAGCTGCTCAAGAGACTCACTAAAGAAATCCTGACACCTAGTGGATGTAGATCAACTTCCTCACAATATGACATGCTGCAGTATGTCATGACTCATGATCGAACACATTATGATTCATGTTATCATAAATGAATCATGATTGAAACGGAGCCAAATGTGTGAGAGGCGACCAGCATTCATGCTGAGAAATGATGCTTTCAGAATCTCTTCTAGATTAACTGTATATATATATATATAAATGATAAAAAAAATAAAATAAATGTAAACATATATTGTGTATTTCACATCCTTATATAAATATAAGAATCTAAAGTAATCAAATGATCAGTGAAAATCAGTGAACATGACTTACTGAATTAAGCTGAAATCCTTGTATTATGTGAGCAGAAAGAGAGAAAACTAGCTCAACTCAATTTTAAAGTGACTAAAACAAATGAAAAACTAATGTCAGCCCAGTTTCTTGGTTTGTCCTGCATAATTGTAATGTGTTTTTCTCTCTGTTTTTCCTGATTTTTCGCAGGAGGGCAGTCTGTGGTCCTCTGATGGTCCCAGCTCTTCTAGTGCCATGAGTGAAGTATGATTTATTTAATCAATAACTGCATTTATGTGCATAACTTAGTGCTGGATACTGTTCTTACTCTCATCCAGAGATGACTGTTTATTTCCAGAAAATAACTCACACCTGACTATAGAGGTCAAAATTTAAATTGTTGAAAGAAAAAAAAAGTTGCATAAGTCACATTTTATTATTGCATTCAAAATTAATGTAAAATACAGTAAATAAGACATTTACAAACATTGTAAACACTATAAACATGCATTTTAGTTTCCAATGATTTTTGGCATACAAGAAAAATGTACTATGTATTGTTGTCTGTTGCTACAAATATACCTGTGCTACTTATGACTGCTTTTGTGCTGCAGAGTCACACATTTTGTGTTTTCGTTGGTATGTCGTAATGTCTTTCTGTCGTTTACGTGAAACGCATGTTGAAACCCACTCAAACAGAATTTCCCCAAGGGGATAAATAAAGTACTGCTACTACAACACTGCTCAGGATCCTGTTTGACTCTTGTCTCTGTCTCCCGCAGGTTTACGCTCCGGACCGTGTGCCGTCGTATCTTCAGCGTGAGCGTCTGCCGCGCTTCCAGCCCACGTTCCCGTACCTTCCTCACGCCATCATCGACCTCCCCCCCACCATCTCTCTGTCAGACGGAGAGGAGCCTCCGCCGTACCAGGGCCCCTGTTCCCTTCAGCTGCGGGACCCGGAGCAACAGCTGGAGCTCAACCGCGAGTCGGTCCGAGCGCCGCCCAACCGCACCGTGTTCGACGGTCCGCTCATCAGCGCCGCTCCGCCGGCGTACAGCGAGGTCATCGGACACTATTACCCCCCCACATCACAGACTCAGCCCACAGCGATCCACATCAGCCGCATGGACACCAGAAACACACGCAACAAAGACAAAGCCAAAGCACAGCACGTCTGACGCCTCTCTTCCTCTTCTGGGGCCTCACTTATAAAACCTTGCGCTAAAATGTGATCTTACAATCATCTCTCAAATATGCGTTACTAGGGTTGGGTATCGTTTGAATTTTATCATTTCCGATTCTTATTGATTCCAATGTGGAAATCAAACATTTAGATATCAAGCATATTTGTGACCGTGGAGCACAAAAGCAGTCATAAGCCAACAATACATTGTACATTTTTCTTTTATGCCAAAAATCATTAGGATATTAAGTAAAGATCATGTTCCATGAAGATATTTTGTAAATTT
>NW_015644353.1:1210738-1227176 GCF_001515625.1 Sinocyclocheilus rhinocerous
GAATGATTCAATGACTCACTCAAGATTCACTTGATTCATTACTGGATGATTCAGTGTTTTTGAATGAATGATTCAAAGACAAATAAATTTTTAACAGCCCCTTTTCACCACCTAGAAAAAAAAAGATGCGCACACAGGAATTGATGGGTGGAATTGAAATCTTAGTTTAACAACAAATATCCGATTCTGGAATTGGAATTGATTTTCGATTCCCAACCCTATGCGTACGTATCTCTGCCTTGTAAACGACTCCGAATTGATGTCATTAACATATAAAAGATCACCAGTCATCGTCCAAATTCTTTAATTTAGAGCTGCAAGAACAGCTTATATTTCCTAAAACCTGCAGTACTCCGACAAGAAAAAGTGTCTTGACGTGACGCTAAGCACTTTTCCTCGTCAAAGCCAGTTTTAACAAATATAAATGAGGCCCCTGTTGTTGCCCGAGAGGCAGCGCTTCAGACTTTCTATAAATATTTACGTGTTGTTTGTCCTCAGTGCTCTTAGTCTCTCTGTACTCAAACTCTGACAACAAACAAAAACGCTTCCTTTCAGTGATGGGGAAAATTTGGTCTTCCTCTTAGAAACCGTAATCGCAATCTTGTGATTCTTCATCACAGTTCTCCTTCTGTTAAATGTGCATGACTTCCTCATGAGAGCTTTGCACAATATTCAAAGCATCCGACTGTTTTGGAGCAGATATGGAAGTGTTTGTTCAGTTGTTTGCGGTCAGAGAGAGAGTTGAAGCCTCACGCTGTTCCTGCAGCGTTAATGTACGTGTGTGTGTGTATAGGCTACTATATAAATATATATACATGTATATGGAAAACTGAAAAACAAACTTAAAAGCACGGTTTTAGAGTTATTTATATAAATGTCTAAAATTGCACTATTTTTAATACAACGATATGACAGGCCTCGGCTTGTGATCGGTCCACAGATGGTGTGAGTGTCCTGGACGCTGGTTAATGATGAGTGCGAGTGAGTTAACCGACTTTGCTTCACAGCTCGACTGAACAAATCTGAATCAGCCGGAGGAACATCGCTGAGAGTTCTAGAGATCAACGGTAGTCGTTTTTCAACTAGATTAACTAGTGTTAGCTTCGGTTTCTTAAATGTATTTGCCTTAATTTTATTCTAGATTCTAGAAACCTGAATTCACAATCATTGATGTTTAGAACTGAACAACTTTAAAGATGATTTTCTCAATATTTAGATTTTTTTGCACCCTCAGATTCCAGATTTTCAAATAGTTGTATCTCAGCTAAATATTGTCCTATCCTAACAAACCATACATCAATGGAAAGATTATTTATTCAGCTTTCAGATGATTTGGTTCAGATGGTTTTGTGATCCAAGGTCACATTTATTCTGTCTTTTTGCAAAACATTTAATTGCTGCTGAATACCAAGAACAAAAATCAGCCGGCTGCATAAAAACTGGACTCGATTAAGAGCTGTTTGTGTGCAAAAATAGAGCCACACAATTGAGACTTTTTTTTTTTTTAAATGGAGGAGGTAGTTCTCTCACAATTCTGAAGAAGAATGATTCAATGACTCACTCAAGATTCACTTGATTCATTACTGGATGATTCAGTGTTTTTGAATGAATGATTCAAAGACAAATAAATTTTTAACAGCCCCTTTTCACCACCTAGAAAAAAAAAGATGCGCACACAGGAATTGATGGGTGGAATTGAAATCTTAGTTTAACAACAAATATCCGATTCTGGAATTGGAATTGATTTTCGATTCCCAACCCTATGCGTACGTATCTCTGCCTTGTAAACGACTCCGAATTGATGTCATTAACATATAAAAGATCACCAGTCATCGTCCAAATTCTTTAATTTAGAGCTGCAAGAACAGCTTATATTTCCTAAAACCTGCAGTACTCCGACAAGAAAAAGTGTCTTGACGTGACGCTAAGCACTTTTCCTCGTCAAAGCCAGTTTTAACAAATATAAATGAGGCCCCTGTTGTTGCCCGAGAGGCAGCGCTTCAGACTTTCTATAAATATTTACGTGTTGTTTGTCCTCAGTGCTCTTAGTCTCTCTGTACTCAAACTCTGACAACAAACAAAAACGCTTCCTTTCAGTGATGGGGAAAATTTGGTCTTCCTCTTAGAAACCGTAATCGCAATCTTGTGATTCTTCATCACAGTTCTCCTTCTGTTAAATGTGCATGACTTCCTCATGAGAGCTTTGCACAATATTCAAAGCATCCGACTGTTTTGGAGCAGATATGGAAGTGTTTGTTCAGTTGTTTGCGGTCAGAGAGAGAGTTGAAGCCTCACGCTGTTCCTGCAGCGTTAATGTACGTGTGTGTGTGTATAGGCTACTATATAAATATATATACATGTATATGGAAAACTGAAAAACAAACTTAAAAGCACGGTTTTAGAGTTATTTATATAAATGTCTAAAATTGCACTATTTTTAATACAACGATATGACAGGCCTCGGCTTGTGATCGGTCCACAGATGGTGTGAGTGTCCTGGACGCTGGTTAATGATGAGTGCGAGTGAGTTAACCGACTTTGCTTCACAGCTCGACTGAACAAATCTGAATCAGCCGGAGGAACATCGCTGAGAGTTCTAGAGATCAACGGTAGTCGTTTTTCAACTAGATTAACTAGTGTTAGCTTCGGTTTCTTAAATGTATTTGCCTTAATTTTATTCTAGATTCTAGAAACCTGAATTCACAATCATTGATGTTTAGAACGTAAAGGATTTCTTCGGCTGGGGTTCGCATGCGGCATCTCTTATAGCACTTTACGACTCGTGGGAGGAAAACAATCGACCAGCTGTAGCCGCCGGATTCGTTCGGAGTAAACGAGCACTAAAGCAAACGAATATGCAACGGCTCCCTGATCGGACGACGCACGCAGAGCTGAAATCACATCATGGGATCCGGAACGATCTTGAGCTTCACCAGGAGAGACAGCCGCTCTGATTCTGAGTCACTGAATCAATGAATCTTTAATTGAACACAATCTCATTCACTCGCTGCCAAATAGTGACTGCTGGTGAATCCCATGATTTGGTCTGCGCTCGTCTGTGCGCTCGGGGAATATCGGGTCAGATTGTGCCGTGTTCGGTTTTACTCCAGAGAACCGCTGCTAACAGGAAGTCAACAGCTGGAGAGAGAAACTCAACGAGTTCTGTGAAACTCAACCTAATCTAGTCTAAAGGGTCATTCAGTTTATTATATTTTAGTCATAGATGTTCAGAATGATTCATTTGCTGTTTTTATCATATATGTTCCACATTATAGCTGCATAATCGACTGAATGCAGACTTTAATCCGGCTTTTTGAATTCCCAACCAGTTAGTTGGTAACTAACTACCCATGGGTCATTCGGTTTACAGATTTTTTAATTCCAAACTAGTTAGTTGGTAACTAACTACCTACCCATGGGTCATTCGGTTTACAGATTTTTTAATTCCAAACTAGTTAGTTGGTAACTAACTACCTACCCATGGGTCATTCGGTTTACAGATTTTTTAATTCCAAACTAGTTAGTTGGTAACTAACTACCTACCCATGGGTCATTCGGTTTACAGATTTTTTAATTCCAAACTAGTTAGTTGGTAACTAACTACCTACCCATGGGTCATTCGGTTTACAGATTTTTTAATTCCAAACTAGTTAGTTGGTAACTAACTACCTACCCATGGGTCATTTTCGGTTTATTATATTTTAGTCAGATGTTCAGAATGATTCATTTGCTATTTTTATAATATATGTTCCACATTATAGCTGCATAATTGACTGAATGCAGACTTTAATCCGGCTTTTTGAATTCCCAACTAGTTAGTTGGTAACTAACTGCCCATGGGTCATTCTGTTTATTATATTTTAGCAAGAGATGTTTAGAATGATTTGTTTGCCATTTTTATCATATAAATTCCATATTATAACTGAGTAATTGGCCATATGCAGACTTTAATCAGGATGTTTAAATACCCAAATTAGTTAGCCATAACTAACTACCCATGGGTCATTCTGTTTACAGATTTTTTAATTCCAAACTAGTTAGTTGGTAACTAACTACCTACCCATGGGTCATTCGGTTTATTATATTTTAGTCAGATGTTCAGAATGATTCATTTGCTGTTTTTATAATATATGTTCCACATTATAGCTGCATAATCGACTGAATGCAGACTTTAATCCGGCTTTTTGAATTCCAAACTAGTTAGTTGGTAACTACCTACCCATGGGTCATTCGGTTTATAATATTTTAGTCATAGATGTTCAGAATGATTCATTTGCTGTTTTTATAATATATATAATCCACATTATAGCTGCATAATTGACTGAATGCAGACTTTAATCCGGCTTTTTGAATTCCCAACTAGTTAGTTGGTAACTAACTGCCCATGGGTCATTCTGTTTATTATATTTTAGCAAGAGATGTTTAGAATGATTTGTTTGCCATTTTTATCATATAAATTCCATATTATAACTGAGTAATTGGCTATATGCAGACTTTAATCAGGATGTTTAAATACCCAAACTAGTTAGCCATAACTAACTACCCATGGGTCATTCTGTTTATTTTAAATTCCATATTATAACTGAGTAATTGGCTATATGCAGACTTTAATCAGGATGTTTAAATACCCAAACTAGTTAGCCATAACTTAACTACCCATGGGTATTTTTATTACATATTAGTCATAAATTTTCAGAATCATTAATTTGCCATTTTTATAATATATCCCATATTATATCTGGCCAAATGCAGGCTTTAATCTGGCAGGTTTTTTTTAGTTGGTTGGTAACTAACTAGCTGTGGGTTGTTATGTTTATTATCTTTTAGTCATAGATGTTCAGAATCATTAATTTGCCATTTTAATAATATATATTTAATATTACAACTTAAGTAATTGGCCAAATGCAAACTTTAATCCGATTGTTTAAATTTCAAACTGGTTAGTTGGTAACCAACTACCTGTGGGTAGTTAGTAACTAACTACTTGCTGTTCAGAATGAAATTTTTTTTGGCATTTTTTATGCTATATTTTTCCAATTATAATTAATTGTCTGAATGTAGACTTTAATGCGACTGTTTGAATTCCAGTCTAGTTAGTTGGTAACTAACTACCCGTGGGTCGTTCTCTCTCCAGCTGCGGGGTGATGTCTTCCCTTTGAGATGCCAGTGTGTCACATGCCCCCGTCAGCCAATCAGGTGGCTGCTGACAGGAAGTGACAGTGTATGCATGATGATGATGATGATGATGAGGTAGTTTAGTGGAGAGAGTTGCAATATACCGACTATTTGCCTTTTGATAATGTAGTTTGTTGTTTAGCTCAGATTAAAGATGTACTAGTTGTTTTTTGTTATTGTTGCTTCTCATTTAAAGGTCATTTTTGTTTTGTTCACTCATTAAACAGACGGCAGGTTTGTGCTGTTCACTCGGCCCTGTGCTGTAGTCCCTCGTTTGAGAGGCTCGTTAATGTGAGTGCAGACTGAAGAAACGTGAAGTGTGCCTTCCAGTCGCCAGTACAGACTCATGCGTGTGTGTTTAGTTCTGTTGCCTTCATAATTACGCCTGAAACACTAAACATCTGCATCAGAATGCATTCGATGCACTTTAGATTTAGTCAAGCACAAGACGGGTCTGGTTCACGGATGTCTGCTCATCTTCATCTTGCTTTAGTCTGGATGAACGAGTTTCTGGGCTCTTAATCAAATCACGGAAGGCTTTCCGTGTGAAAAGAGGCATTTCCAAAGAAGGACTTTCTCTCCAGTGATTGAAGCTCTTATGTTTTCTCTGCTGTTGCATTGCTTTGGGTTTGAACATGCCGCTGAACGCTCTCTGCGGTTGCAATATGAACATATTTACATCGAGAATCAGCGGTCCTGTAGAGTTTAGTGACTGCGGCTGTGACTGTCACTCGTTTATTTTTATTTATATCAGATCCTGAAAGTGTTACCGGTGTTTCTCTTTGGGACAGTGTCTATTACACACCATCGTATACAATCTCATGCATTTCAATTAGCCGCCAATTATACGAATAAAACATTTTATAAAATAATGCATTGTTTTTATACCTCCTTTGTGTTTGTATGCGTATTGCTTTTGTGTGGTTTATGTCTTTTGTGGTTTCAAAGATTAAAAAAAAGCACATCAGAGTTGGACTTGCGCTGCCTTTGGAACAGATCGTGTGATTTAATGCTGTTCTTCAATCACAGATCATCCACGTCTTTAAGGATCGAGGTGAATGACCTCACAACCTTTAACCCTCTAAAGCCTGACATATGAAGGTTAATAGTTTTTAAAAAAAATCTTATGTTTGGAAATGGAACAGTTTAGACAAAATAAAAAAAACATGACTCGTATAGACTGATACAGTGAGAATATGAAGGAAAAACAGCTCAATTTTACTCAAACTCAACTTAAACTAAAACTTTTACTCGGAGACAGAAGACACGAGGAGATTGAGGAGTTGATTGTGTTGATGATTTACAGCAGGCTTTATAGGGTTAATGACTCTAAATGTGTGTGTTCTCCTGTAGATCCAGCAGGTGGCGCTGTAAGACATCAGATCAGTCAGTGTCTGCTGCTGAAGTTCAGGGTTTGTCCAGCAGATGTCAGGCTCGACTCAACGATGAAGTTCTTGATTTCAGGTTTTTAACCCAGTTTTAAAAACCTAGTTCATATCATATTGTGATGTGAGTCTGTCTGAGCAGGAGTCACTGCTTCTGTTCTGAGCTCATCCTCAGTGCATTTGATAGTGGTTTGCACATTTTAGCAAAGAAAGAAATGTAAAATACAACAAAAATCAGTAACCTGTGCCATCTGTTATTACTTTACAGTCAACAGTCTTGTTTTTTGGGTAGATGTCATGATGATGCATCACGCTGCAAATGTCTCGTTCGGTGAGATTGTTTAGTGCACATCATAGTCTATATGAACATCTTGTGTCTTGTGTAACAGCATTTAATTGATTCCTTTAATTCATTTTCAATTTAAGTTGTCTTTACATACAATATGCCAAAAGCATTATACACTAAACAAGAAATGACAAGGATAAGAAATATGAAATATTACAATAACAATTAAATAATTAAAATAAGGTGGTAAGTAGTGAATAGCAAAAATCATAATATGTACATGAATTAATATAATGCAATTTATAGATAGATAAATTAATATATATATAGTTACAGTCGATTCATTAAGAAGCTGATTGGAGGTCGTTCTGAGTGATTACTGTTTATTCCGTTTAAGGATGAATTCAACACTTGATCATTTAATACAGAATTAACTAGAAATGGTTTAGTCTTCTTAATAATGTATATTGAAACTATAATGACTTAGTAGGAAAATATAGTAATATTTACTGATGATTGTTGAAACACTGACAAAGCATTTCAAAGTGAAATAAAGGGTAAAATAAATAAAACACATTTTTAAAGATTAGTCGAGTATCGTTTACAAGAAAATACTATTTCAGTTCTCCAAGTTTCACATTTCATTCAATGCATTACAGTACGGTTTCTTTGTAATTGTACATTTACCTTCTGAGTGAAAATCGTTTCAATGTAATTTTTTTGTCAGATTAGACTCATTCAGAGCTGGTAGTCACAGGGTTAGGCTTGGTTTAGCAGGTTAAGCTCTGGTCTAGACTGGTTTAGCAGGTTAAGCTCTGGTCTAGACTGGTTTAGCAGGTTAAGCTCTGGTCTGGTGATCCAGATGTTTCCGGTTCAGTCTGGTTTATTATGAAACGCTTTCTCTATCAGCGCTTGAGCAACAGGCTTGAGCTCGGGTCGTAAATGTGCATCTGCTAACTATTACTAGCACCCGCTCTTCATCATCATCATCATCATCACAAAAGCAGTCTCATCCGACTCAAACCGGATCAAGTCCTTCATGTGAGTTTGATTCAGAAGTTTGGACTCATAAAGCTGTCCTAGAGTGTTGAAATCTCTGTTAAACAGTTATTGGTGCGATAAGACGGATGTGTCCTGATTTCTGTAAACTCTAGTATCCAATAAAGAGGAACAGCGTGTTCGTGTCCGCACAGAATCAGTCTGATAAGAGCTGGAAAACATGTTGTTCCTGAAGGGCTCCGTCACAGAGACTCAACTGAACCTGCTCTTTTTTATTTTTTATTTAATGTGTTATACATTTGCAAGCACAATTATACTTAGAAACTCTTGTTGATCAAAATGAAGCTATTTTATGATTAAAAGAAGTCTGCCAAAGGTAAAACATTTGATCTCGGTTATATGAACATTCAGGGAAAATCACATTGTATCATTTTGCAAACATAAGAAAGAATGTTACTTTTGAATGTTCTCTGAACGCTCTGAGACGAGTGGTAACATTTAAAAACCTTTAGATGAGAATCCAACTCAAATGTTTTTAGTCATATCACAGAAATCTGAGCTGTTTCATTCATGCGTTTGATCACATGAAGTTTATTAGTTTGTTCATGTTCAAACTATGTTCATGTTTATATGCAATTGAAGCTGTAAATGTCCTACCGTAAATATATCAAAACTTAATTTTTGATTAGTAATATGCATGGCTAAGAACTTCATTTGGACAACTTTAAAGATGATTTTCTCAATATTTAGATTTTTCTGCACACTCAGATTACAGATTTTCAGATAGTTGTATCTCAGCCAAATATTGTCCTATCCTAACAAACCATACATCAATGGAAAGCTTATTTATTCAGCTTTCAGATGATGCATACATCTCAATTTCACAAAATTGACCCTTATGACTGGTTTTGTGCTCCAGGGTCACATGTCTTTTATTTGAAAGCAGTGCAGAACAGAGTTGCATCAGCTGTTATGTAATGAATGAATGAATCCTGACTCTGATCTTTGCTCTGGTTTCTCCATCATCATAGACGTCATCAGCATATTTCTGCTTCACTAGAAAGTCTGGTATCTGGCAGCAGCACAAGTGCAGCGTCAGCGGCTCGTACTGACGTCATGTGAGGCTCAGGCCTGAGCACGTGCCCCAGTTACCCAGCATGCTCTACTGCGGACCGATAACACTCAGCTTTGAACTCTGTGTTTCTGCTGTTGAGAAACGCGCGAGCAGCTCGTCACATCCGGCTCTATCACTCACACGAGCAAATACTGACCGACTGACCGTTACGCAAACGTGTGACCAGCACCAGCGGGAATGAACTTCAACCGAGTGGAAACATCTATTCAAGTCAATTACAATAAAGTGCAGGACGTTATATTTAAACAACATTGCAAAATAACATGCATCATATTTCTTTACTCTTCTTTCACTGCAGCAATAACTGTAATAAACAAAAAACATTTTTAATTAGCGCATTCAATAAACAAATGAGTAAATAATATATTGTGTTGTTTCCATTAAAAGATTCTCTTGAATAAGTATTAACATTAAAACATTGCTTGAGTAAGTATTAAGTTTTTACCAGTAAAAAAAAAAAAAAGATTTAAATAAAATAAAATAATTGCTGTTAATCTTGGAGAAGTCTATATAGCTGCTAGCATTGTCAAGTCAAGTCAAGTCACCTTTATTTATATAGCGCTTTTAACAGTACAGATTGTGTCAAAGCAACTGAACAGCATTAATTAGGAAAATAGTGTGTCAATAATGCAAAGTGACAGTTCATCATTGAATTCAGTGATGTCATCATCCAGCTAAGCCTCAGAACAACTTGATGAACTTGTCTAACCCCAATAGAATTGTATATTATGAATATTGTTGCTTTTGTTCCACTGATTTGGGTAAAAGCATCTGCTAAATGCATTAATTAATTAATTGCATAAAAGCAGTTTCTGTCCATAAAAAGTTTGGAGGGGAAAGCAGCTTTGTTCATTTCAGCTGATATCTGACTGACATAAAATATTAAATCTGCAGAACGTTAAACTTTGCTGCTCATCCAACGGTTTATTAAAGTTAGATATGCTTTCATCACCAATTTTCTCATGATGTTATCACAATATCTAATATTCCCGTGGAGTTAACTTTCAGTTTCTGCTTTAGTTCTTCATTTTTGTGAAAGTTCTGAATGAAAGAGTTTTATATATTCATGAGGCCTGAGGGGGCGTGTCCTTCAGTCAGGGACGCTCGCTCTGATTGGCTGATGTTCTGGCATTCTTCTTCTCATTTATTGATGGTTTTATGGATCATGCTGACAGGTTGATTGAGTGTTGTGTCACTGCTTCAACAGTTTGTTCTATTCTGATGATTACTGTCTATCTGATGATTTCTATTCCTAAGCTATGTGTGATTAAAACAAGAGCAAATGTCTGCCAAAGGGCTCAGAAAAATGTCTCTTGATTTAAGTGTGTTTAGATTGACTTCATGAATGTGAGACTTTCTGCTCCGATTTATTTCTCTTGTTTTTCATGTTTTCTACTTTTCTGGTGCGTCTGTAGTTACGGTGTGTTTCTAGTTCTGCTTGCTTTGTTACAATTTCTCACGTCTTCTTGAACTGAACAATTTCTTCAGACTGAAACATTTGTAACATTTTGTCATGAGTCGGTCAGAAGCCAAGTTATTTCACACATAACTGTATTAAAATGTGAATAACTCTCTGTAACGCTGTGATCATGCAGAGAAAAACACAAACACTGGACATACGTTTAAATAACTTTATTAATATCTTGGAAGACTGACATCAAAAGTCATCATAGAAATACAAAAATAATTTAAGAAAAATGAAAAGGTTAAACTGTTTAAAGTTATTAGCTATAAAGTCTCCAGCTGAATATAAATGTGCATCAGTAATTTATAAACAGTCCTTTAATTCCTTCCTCACGTCTTCAGTATCATAGAGTCATCAGATCTTCTCAAATCAGGCTAAAAATATCTCCAAATCTCTCAAATATCAGCTCGCACACTGCAAAAAATGCATTTTTGTCTTGTTTTCTAGTATAAATATCTACACACACTAGTAAAATGACTTAAGATATTATGTCTTGTTTTCTGAAAAAAAAAGATTAAAATTCTGTTTTTGCTTAAAACAAATAAAAATATCTGCTAGTGGGGTAAGAAAAATCATCTTAATTCAAAGGCTACACGAGTATTTTTCCTGCCCCTCTGGCAGATGTTTTAGCTTGTTTTAAGCTAAGTTTGGATCATTTTTTCAGAAAACAATACAAGCAAGCAACTCATGTTTTGCAGTGCTATATGTGATGGATAGATGTTAAACTCTAAGTTCTCCGCGTCTGGTCTGGAGTGTGACTCTCTGCTCCAGCAGCTCCAGCTGTCTCTGCATCTCTCCGGGCAGGTCTTCGTTCACCTCGCGCTGGAAGTACGCTCTGATGTCCTCCAGCTCCTGCCTCCAGAAGTCTGCTGAGATGCTGAAGAGCTGGCTGAGGTCCAGGTCCTCCGGCAGGCCGCGGAGGTTCAGAGCGCCGGCTGAGGGAACCAACCCGACCGCGGTGGGCATCGCTCCGGCCTCGCCGTCGATCCTGAGAAACATCCACTCCAGCACGCGGATGTTCTCGCCGTATCCGGGCCACAGGAAGCGTCCGGAAGAGCTCTTGCGGAACCAGTTGACGTGGAAGATCTTGGGCAGTTTAGCATCGGGCCGCTGCTCCATACTCAGCCAGTGAGACAGATACTGACCGAAGTTATAGCCGAAGAACGGACGCATGGCGAAGGGGTCGTGCATGATCACTTTCCCTGAAAACACACACAAAAGTGTCTTAATATCACAGAACACAGAGACACAGAACCCAGGTTAAAAAAAGCACACTTCCATAATGTACTTAAAGTGCTCTGTTTGTTCTTAATACACTAAAAATTATTCTTTAGTACTTCTTAAGATAATCTTAAGAACATCTAAGTGTACTCAAATGTGCTATTTTGGGACACCATGAATATGAACTAAAATGTGACCCTGGAGCACAAAACCAGTTTTAAGTATTTGTAACAATAGCCAACAATACATTGTATGGGTCAAAATTATAAATTTTTCTCTTATGCCAAAAATCATTAGGATATTAAGTAAAGATCATGTTCCATGAAGATATTTAGTAAATGTCCTACCGTAAATATATCAAAACTTAATTTTTGATTAGTAATATGCATTGCTAAGAACTTCATTTGAACAACTTTAAAGATGATTTTCTCAATATTTAGATTTTTTTTGCACCCTCAGATTCCAGATTTTCAAATAGTTGTATCTCAGCCAAATATTGTTCTATCCTAACAAACCATACATCAATGGAAAGCTTATTTATTCAGCTTTCAGATGATGAAAATTGACCCTTATGACTGGTTTTGTTCTCCAGGGTCACAAATGTGCTTTTAACATGCTATCTCTGTTTTTTTATTTTATTTATCATTTAAAAAAATTTACTTTAAAAAAAGAATAATTTTTTGTAGATTATGTACAAAATTAGTGCGCAGAAATAGAGCACTTTAAGTACATTATGGAAGTGCACTCGCTGCAAAAAAATTTTTTCTTGCTTAGTATTTTTGTCGTTTTCTAGTATAAATATTTAAACAGTCTTGAATCAAGAAGCATTTACTTGACATTATTTAAGATATTAAGTCTTGTTTTCTAAAAAAAAAAATATATCAAAATTTGGTTAGTTTTTCCTTAAAACAAGCAAACATATCTGCCAATGGGGAAAGAAAAATAATCTTAAAAGGCTAAACTGCCCCATTAGCAGATATTTTTACTTGTTTTAAGGCAAAACTAACAACATTTTGATAATTTTTTTTACAGAAAACAAGACATAATATCTTAAGTCATTTTACTTGCACAATAAATTCATCTTGTTTCAAGAATGTTTAGATATTTATACTAGAAAACAAGACAGAAATACTAAGTAAGAGAATAATTTGTTACAGTGCTGGGAGTGCATTAGTGGTGTTTTTCCATTCATTTGTTAAAGTGTTATAAGCCATGAATCAAACCAAAAGCAGCTAGAGGAGAATCACAATCACAAACTTTGATTCGAAGCACAAAAGTATTTGAAAATCAGAAGAAAAGACAAAGATACAAGACTGTGAACTTAATGGCTAATGAGGGAAAGACTACAATCCCATGAAGCATTGCAAATGACATAATTGAATTAAAAACAATATAGTGAAATATAAAACTACTCATTTAAAGTCATTGATTGCATCTATAGAAGCAACATAAATTACGTTTTGTAATAAGTTTACTGCAAAATATGCATATATGCATACATATGCCATAGAAACAATATTTTTAAGTTTTATATATCTATAGAAATAATACATTTTTAAGTTTCGCTATAAGTTTATTGCAATATATATATATATATGCATATTTATAATATGCTACATAAACAATATTTTTAAGTTTTATAATCTAGTTTATTGCAATATTGCAATATATATATATGCATATTTATAATATAACCTGTTACAGAAACAATATATTTTAGGTTTTTCAATAAGTTTATTGCAATATATATATATATATATGGAGGAAATGAATGTGATTTGACTGGAATCTCACCTGTGTGTTCAGCGGCCGCCGTGGCTTCGGATCTCATCGCGGCTCCCACAAACACTCCGTGAGCCCAGCTGAGGGCCTCGTAGACCAGAGGGACCCCCTGCGGACGCCGACCCCCGAAGATCACCGCCTCGATGGGGACGCCGTCGGGAGACTCCCACTGCGGGTCGATGATGGGGCACTGAGCGGCCGGCGTGCAGAAGCGTGAGTTAGGATGAGCGCAGGGTTCTCCTGGAGGACAACAGTTGACACTCACCTTTATTTATATAACGCTTTTAACAATACAGATGTGTCAAAGCAGCGTTACAGTCTTAAATAGGAAAAATAGTGTGCAGTGATGCAAAAGTACAACAGTAAGCACTCAGTTCATCATTGATTCAGTGATGTCGTCATCCAGCTCAGTTTAAATAGTTTTCACAGTTCACACTACAACAGCGTTTTCAAATGTATCCACTTTGGGGAGCGTTTTCAAAAGGCTCTGTTTTCCTTTTTCAGTGTGGACCGAAGGCCAAAACAGAGATAAAAAGATGCGTTTTCAAACAAAAACGTACTAGTGTACAGTAGACAAGGACTAAATGTTTCGTTGATTAATTATAACAGCTTATGTTTTGATTGTGCACTTTCATTTCTATGTTCAGAAATGGGAGTGCACTGCAAAAAATGTGTTTCTTACTTGTTTTCAGCCAAAATATCTAAAAATTCTTAAATTAAGAAGGATTTTCTAGACAAAAGTACAAACTATTGTCTTGTTTTCAGAAAAAACATGTCAAAATTAAGTGAGTTATTGCTTAGAACAAGCAAAATAATCTTATTCCAAACAGAAAACGAGATTATTTTGCTTACCCCATTGGCAGATTATTTTGCTTGTTTCAGGCAAAAACTCACACGCTGACATGTTTTTCTGAAAACAAGACAATAATTTGTACTTGTCTAGAAAGTCCTTCTTGATTTAAGAATTATTAGATATTTTGGTTGAAAACAAGTAAGTAAGAAACACGTTTTTTGCAGTGTGACAGTTAAAGGGTTAGCCTGATTCTAGGCTGCAGCAAAGTCAGATTGTGCAGAGGACTCTGAATGAGACGAGACCTACCGTCCTCCGGTGTCCACGGCTGGTTCTTCCAGGAGGTCAGCGTCACCCCGGCCGGCAGATCCTCATCCATGCCCTCCCAGTACACGCCGCCGTCGCTGGTCTCCGCCACGTTGGTGAAGATGGTGTTCTGGTGGATGGTGGCCATGGCGTTCGGGTTGGTTTTGGTGGAGGTTCCTGGCGCCACACCGAAGAAGCCGTTCTCTGGGTTGATGGCTCTGAGATTGCCTTCAAACACAAGAGCAGAGAACATCAATGAATGAGCAAGAACATCTCAACACTTACAGCTCCTTTCAACTGCTTACAGTCACACGGTTTCTGAAAGCTGACACTCGAACAGCAGAAGCACACACCAAATCTACAAAACCATACGCTAATTCTAAGCCTTTGGCATTTTGCATTTTGTGTGCAATTCTTGGATTTGTGTGTGAAGTTTTGAAAAAAAAAAAAAGAGGCAAAGTTTTGAAAATGTGTATATGCAGTTGACAAAACTGTAATGATCACCCATCACAGTTCTAACTCATGTGGTGTGATGTGTCTGAGCATCATTGATCTGTACCGTCTCTGTCAAACTTCATCCAGGCGATGTCGTCTCCGACACACTCCACCTTCCAGCCCGGCAGCGACGGCTTCATCATGGCCAGGTTGGTCTTTCCACAGGCGCTTGGGAACGCCGCCGCGAAGTACTTCTTCTGTCCCGCCGGGTTAGTGATGCCCAGGATCTGCAGGAACACACATTTATGTTCAGTGTGTCAGAGTTCAGAGTCAGTCTTCATGCAATAAATCAGTTCATTATTCTCATGCTTTTTAGTTTTAAGTGATTGTGCATCTGCAGATGTTCACCTCTTAATTCTTTTTTGCATTGCATTTACATTACATTTATGCATCTAGCAGATGCTTTTATCTGAAGTGCATAATATATATATACATTTTTGTTTATTTTTTGAAAGAACTGCTTTTGCAAGAAATTCATATTATTTTGCTTGGCATGATCCTATCCACCTTATTTTTAATGTAATAGCAGATGCAGGCATTTTTAACTTGCTGTTTTTTAGCTGTATAAAAAAGCCGGTTATGCTGCTTAATATCACAAACTGGTATTTCTTTTATTATTTCAATTATATTATTCTTATTTTATTTTGTTTTATTTCAATGTATTTAAATGTACTCAAAATGTTGTTATATAAATATATTATAAATATAATAATAATATAAATATAATATATTAGTATGAGCTGTGTTACGGCTCCTCTGGATGTGATCAGTGCTGGTCTGGACTGAGTGTGTTTCTGACTGACCAGCATGTGTTCGGCCAGCCAGCCCTCCTCTTTAGCGATGCGGGACGCGATGCGGAGAGCGAAGCACTTCTTCCCCAGCAGTGAGTTTCCTCCGTATCCGCTGCCGAACGACACGATGGTCCTCTGGTCAGGGATGTGAGCGATGAGCGTGAGGTCCGGGTTACACGGCCAGTTATTCACCAGCGGCTCTAAACACAGAACTTGAGGATCAGTTTCTACTCTGAAGGACTGATGGGAAGTCTGAGTGAATGATGAGCTCGTACTATATACATTTTTGTTTATTTTTTGAATGAACTGCTTTTGCAAGAAATTCATATTATTTTGCTTGGCATGATCCTATCCACCTTATTTTTAATGTAATAGCAGATGCAGGCATTTTTAACTTGCTGTTTTTTAGCTGTATAAAAAAGCCGGTTATGCTGCTTAATATCACAAACTGGTATTTCTTTTATTATTTCAATTATATTATTCTTATTTTATTTTGTTTTATTTCAATGTATTTAAATGTACTCAAAATGTTGTTATATAAATATATTATAAATATAATAATAATATAAATATAATATATTAGTATTACATATATATATATATATTGT
>NW_015644353.1:1228135-1237063 GCF_001515625.1 Sinocyclocheilus rhinocerous
TACACGGCCAGTTATTCACCAGTGGCTCTAAACACAGAACATGACCGTCAGTTTCTACTCTAATGACTGATGATGAGACCTCTAACTCTAGCACTCTCTATTCTAATTCTGTTTTATCTATTTGTTTTCTTTTTATTTAGAAAAAAAAAACACTTGTCTCTCTATCACTTGCACTCTCTAGTCGTTTTCTAACTGCTTGATTTTTGCTTTAAAAAAACTCTAACATTAGCTTTCTCTATTCTTTTTCTATTCTATGTACTTGTTTATATATATATATATATATATATATGTGTGTGTGTGTATATATATATGTATAAACCCTTGCTATATGTACTGCGTTAGACGAACCGAGACTTGTCACAGCACTTCCATATGACTGCTCTTTTGTTAGTTTTGATTGCTTCTGTTGTCCTCAGTGGCTCTGAATAAAAGTGTCTGCTAAATGACTAAATGTAAATGTAATGGAGCAGGTGAATGAAGAGCTCGTACTCTTGAGTGGCAGCGGGCAGCCGACTGAATGCAGACAGCGCACGAACTCTCCGCTGCCCAGAGCGCTCAGCACAGCTTCACCCACACGCGTCATGACCCTCATGCTGGCCACTACATACGGAGAGTCGGTCAGCTCCACGCCGATCTTAGAGAGCGCAGAGCCCACAGGACCCATGCTGAACGGGATCACGTACATCACACGACCTGCACACACACACACACACACACACACACAGGGTTTTACCATTGCTAGGACGCATTTCTCAATACTTACTTAGGACACTTTTTCAGAACTCTTCACACAGCGAGCGCAGCATCAGTGTCTGTGGGCTAAACTGTGGATCATTTATCATTGCAAAATGCATTCACTGACAACATCTGTCAAATTACATGAATTATTTCCTCACTTCGACACAAACGCCACCAAAACTTTATGTACTACACAAGCCAGTTTACATACTGTTTTCAAAACTCTTAAACTTAAGTTCAAAACCCAGCACAGTACAAATACTAATAAGACAGACATTTGCAACTTTTCATATAGAAAAATGTGACCCTGGAGCACAAAACCAGTCATGAGGGTCAATTTTTTTAAATTGAGATTTATACATCATCTGAAAGCTGAATAAATAGCTTTCCATTGATGTATGGTTTGTTAGGATAGGACAATATTTGGCTGAGATACAAATATTTGAAAATCTGGAATCTGAGGGTGCAAAAAAATCTAAATATTGAGAAAATCATCTTTAAAGTTGTCCAAATGAAGTTCTTAGCAATGCATATCACTAATCAAAAATTAAGTTTTGATATATTTACGGTAGGACATTTACTAAATATCTTCATGGAACATGATCTTTACTTAATATCCTAATGATTTTTGGCATAAAAGAGAAATGTATAATTGTGACCCATACAATGTATTGTTGGCTATTGCTACAAATATACCCCAGCGACTTAACACTGCTTTTGTGCTGCAGGCTCACAAATATTCTGAATGTAAAAAATCAAATACTATCAAAGCAGTTGCATGTTTGTTTGGTGAAAATCTCTGCTAGAATGACTTGATTTGAGGCATTAATGAACTGTTTTGGTAGTTCTAGTGCATTTCGAATGTGAAGTGAACTGCTGTGCCAAGGTTAGGAGAACTGTGTAACTGTGCAAACTGTAACATGACGTTACGGGACAGCATCGTCTGCTGCTTCTCTACCTCTCATGCATCCCGGGAAGCGCAGGTTCATGGCTTTGTCCCATTCCTCCGGAGACATCCAGTGTCCGAGCTGACTGACGCCGCCGTCTCGTGGAGCGGGAACCGTGTCCCGCCGCTCCGGCGTCACGATCACCGTCTTACTCTCCACACGAGCCACGTCCCGCGGATCTGTGCGCGCCAGCCAGCTGAGAAACAGACCAGAGATCTGACCCTCACACACACGCTCTTCAGTCTTTACTCAGCCTGAATATCACACATTTGACAAATCTGTAAAAAGGGATATTTAAATCTATTTTTACTGATGGACGAGCTACACATGCCGTGCCCAGGTGCCCTAGTGAAGAATTATCAATTAAAGCAATAAGCCCCGTGAAGTTTACAGTGAATTTATAACAGCTAAGAGGCGAAGCAGAGCCTAAAACCCTCTTAGCTGTTATAAATTCACTGTAAACCACGGCTTCACGGGGCTTATTGCTTTTCTAAAACGGTTATTCCATATACGTATTAAGGTTTCACAAAATAAAACGGAGCAAATAAAGTGTAATGATATTAATTCGTGTGTGTGTTTCTATCAGCAAATTCTCAAATGAACCACTTTTTTGAACTAACAGATCAAACAGAGTTGCAAAAAAGATTCAGTTTGATTCATTCGGACAGTTCACTCGTGCACTGAATCACTTGCAACAGTTTCCCGAAGTGTAACAGTGCTGGAAGAGGTGATCCATCTTCTATTGTTTGTCAATGATGAAGCAGATCTATTATTTATGAATAATTATACAGTAGCCTATCCATAACTAAATCAGAACATGATGTGGCCTGGTGCCAAAGAGAGCGTAGAAACACTTTAAATCAGATCATTTTAATGTAATTTGTAGCAGAAGATTTCATTTTGGTACCACAAAGCTGCTTCATCAGGAAAGCTTGTTTCTATAAAAAAGACTTGACTTTTTTCCTGACAATTTCCAGTTTATATCCTACATTTCTCACTCATAATTCTGAGTTAACATCATGCAATTGTCTTTTCCTCCTCCTTAGAAGTGTGTTTGCATGCAATTCTGTCTTTTTCTCTCAGAATTGTGAGATAAAAAGCAATTGTTTTATGCTGCGGTGGAAACGGGCTTCCACATGATCACCCAGAGCTGAGCGACAGTGTAATTAAACTTTACTCTCATATTCATGCAGCAGTGATTTCTGCATTTGTTGTGTCGTGTAAATCAGAACACAGTTCAACAAACGCTGTTAACGCACTGAATCACTTGCAACAGTTTCTCACATTGTAACGGGATAGTGATTTTTTCCTACAACCCTACATGCAAATGTCTTCTATTGTTTGTCAATGACGAAGCAGCTCTATTACTTATGAATAACTCTATACTGCCAGTTAATGTCCATAACTACAGTATATCAAAATATGATGTGGCCCAGTACCAAATAGAGCTTAGAAACATTAGAAAACACTTCAAATCAGATCATTTTTTATGTAATTTGTAGCAGAAGATTTTATTTTGGCACCACGAAGCTGCTTCATCCTAAAAAAGTTTTTAATTGTACAATTCTGACTTTTTTTCAATTCTGACCATTTTGAGATTACATGTTAAATTTATGCATTTATTCCTCATAATTCTTAGTTATCATCATGCAATTGTTTTTTTTCCCCCTTAGAAGTGTGAGTTTACATGACTTTTTCTCTCAGTCAGAATTGTGAGATAAAAAGCATGTTTTTTATGTGGTGGAGTTGAGCAACAGAGTTAATAACAGTGTAATTAAACGCTACTCGTGTGAATCAGACGCTCGTACCAGTTGTTGTATTTGCCGAGTCTCTTGATGACTCCCTGCTCCTCCAGGAGACTCAGGACGGAGCGGTTCTCCTCCTCGGAGCCGTCGCAGATGTGCAGAGCGTCCGGCTGACACAGCTTCACGCTGCTCTCGATGAAGTCTCGCAGGGACGCGCTCAGAGACGCCAGATCTCCCTGCAGCACGCGAGCGCTGGGCTGGTTCTGAGACGGCAGCTGAGGAGGCATGATGCTGAGAGAGCCTTCACCGCGGTAAACACACACACAGGAGCCTACAGCAACAGCACAAACACAGATCAGCTTTATTATGTGCTTCACTGATAAAAAAACATTGTAGTGATACTTTGATGTTGAATGCTCACTCTATTCATACATGCTATAATTATACTGTATATGTGACCCTGGAGCACAAAACCAGTCATGAGGGTCAATTTTATGAAATTGAGATGTATGCATCATCTGAAAGCTGATACCCCAGCGACTTAAAACTGCTTTTGTGCTGCAGAGTCACATATAATGAATTATAATTCAGTACAGTACAGCAATAATATTCATAACTATAATATTGATGAGAGCACAGAATACAACACAAGTTTTACCTTTAGTGTAGTAGAAGTGCTTTGATTCAGCAGCTCTTCATCAGTCAGTGAGGATGAGGAGGGTCATCAGTGTTCTGCTCATTGTGTGGACACTTAGTCTTATATATATGAGACAGAGCTCAGGAGGAGGGAACAGAGACACACACACACACACACACACACACACACACACACACACAGAGAGAAAAAGAACACTTTACTTAATATCCTAATGATTTTTGGCATAAAAGAAAAATGTACAGTGTATTGTTGGCTATTGCTACAAATATACCCCAGCGACTTAAAACTGCTTTTGTGCTGCAGAGTCACATATAATGAATTATAATTCTGTACAGTACAGCAATAATATTCATAACTATAATATTGATGAGAGCACAGAATACAACACAAGTTTTACCTTTAGTGTAGTAGAAGTGCTTTGATTCAGCAGCTCTTCATCAGTCAGTGAGGATGAGGAGGGTCATCAGTGTTCTGCTCATTGTGTGGACACTTAGTCTTATATATATGAGACAGAGCTCAGGAGGAGGGAACAGAGACACACACACACACACACACACACACACACACAGTGAATGATTACTCCGCCGAACACGCATCATAACTCCAGTTAATCATTGAATCATTCACTTTGTGGAAATACTCGATCGGACCGAACCTAACCTGACCTTTGGTGTGACGCAACAGCTGAACTTGCAGCGTCCCTCGGTGACGTCACGCGCCGCTGCGGCTCGGGCGCTGATTGGTCGCTGAGCTGGAGGCTCGTCATTTTGTAACATTGAACATGATCGTGTGATTAATTATTCAAATATGCGCCTCGACATCATGTTATAAGAACACAATGCTTGTGTCTAGATGCATTTAACACAATGTCGGTCATTTCTGTTTCTAAATGAGTTCAGATTGTCCTTATCAGAAGAAGATTTAAAGCGCTCAGATACAGTGCACTGATCCTCAGGAGGTTTTAATCTGAGTGTTACAGTGTGTTCTGCTCTGGACTCTTCAAATAGGAAACGCTCAAATACAAGAAATATCAATTAATCTATTTCAGATTATCAAAAATAAAATAAAAATAAAAAGGCAAGTGGAGGTTTAATTGACAAATTTCTATCTAAATAATCTAAATATTATCAGTAGAAATAAATTAACAACACAGCTAACAAAAATATGTTCTGAGAACGTTTTGCTAATATTCCATTTAAGTTATGAAAATGTTATTTCTGGCTTCTAGTTTTTTTTTTTTTTTTTTTAAAACATGTTTTCTTGGTTATGCAAACGTTAAGGGAGCGCTCCTTTGTATCATTTTGCAAACATTATGGGAATGTTACTTTTGAATTTTTGGAACAAGTTGTAACATTTTTTAAATGTTAGATGAACATCAAACTTAAACGTTTCGGGGAAAAAAGTTCCATAAACGATAGATAAGAAATGTTTTCCTGCTAATGGTTTTAAAAACATTATTGTGAACCAGAAAACATTCTATTGTGCATAACTTCAGGAGAAGTTCTGAGACGCATGAAGAAGTTTGACTATGTTTTATGTATAACTGAAATTGTATTTTTATTTTTAAGCAATTTGGCCTTTTTTCTGCACATCAGCTTCCATTAAAAACAAGAATATATGTGTTTGTTTGTCCAAGTGATTCTATATATTTGGCACATGTAAACATTGTCACATTCTTTACTAAAACCCAAGAATCTGAAAGTGAAATATGTGAAGGATGGGATGTGGTGTGAGCTGTCAGAAGATGCAAACAAACAATGTAACACATGTAGAACAGGACAAGAAGAGTGCGTGACATGCTTATCTGAAGACTTGTGCTTGTTTTGGTCAAAGAGCCTCTAAAGCTCAACCTGGAGTCACAAACACTCCAGATGGCCTTTCTCAACAACACCGGATGAGCTGTGATAAATACAGTCAATGAGCAGCTGTGTGTATGGCTAGATAACACTGTAACAGTGCTGACTGATAACCTTCTGAGTTCTGCAGATGTTTGTGCAATGCTCTTTTTACAGGACGCATGAAAATATGTACAATTCACAGAAAATAATCCCATGTTTCCAGCTCAGAGCCTCAAGTCACATTTGTTTCTACAGCATTTGATATGATATAGATCGTTTTAAAGCAGCTCCACAGCGATGGACGGGGAAATAACAGTGTTAATGTTGTCAAATGCATCAATTTCAGCTGTGAAGCAGCTCTACAGTGTCTTTATTTAGATTATTGTCAACCGTGTGAATTATGGGAAACTGCTGAAGGCTGCTTTTGACAGCAAATGGGCAAAAATGAACAAAATGGGCATGCTTTGACAATACCATGGTACTCTGATGATATCACCATGCAACTTTATTTCATTTATAATAGTATTTTGACATGGTAGGCTACTCCAGAGTTCTTCTAAGAGTACTATGGAACAAGGTTAGTATCATGCTTGATGCCATGCTAGTTTTGAGTAACTTTTAACTTAATTAAACCACATCCCAGACTAGCATGTGAATTCAAACTGTTGGTTTAAAGCAGCTAAACTGGTTTTGTTGTCGTCGAGCGCCACCTGCTGTCTAAAGCGAACACTGACAGTGTCTACTTAATAATTACAAACAACATGTTAAACAAAAGTAAATACAAAAACTCTTATTTAGAATTTTATTTTAAGCAAAGCGTGTAGCAGTTGTTGCACGACGCCCTAAATATCTTTTAAAAAGTGCAGAACGTTGATTTTTAATTGTATCATTTTAATTAAAATATTTAATTATTTGTAACAAATATATTCAAATCGATCAATTCAATTAAATTGATCAAAAGGTATGATATAGACATTTATAATGTTACAAAAGATTTCTATTTCAGATAAATGCTGTTCTTTTGAACTTTCTGTTCATCAAAGAAACCTGAAAAACTTCTACTCAGCTGTTTTCAACATAATAATAATAATAATAATAATAATAATAAATGTTTTTAAGTAGCAAATAAGAATATTAGAATGATTTCTGAGGATCATGTGACTGGAGTAATGATGCTGAAAAATCAGCTTTGAAATCACAGCAATAAATTATATTTTAAAATATATTAAAATAGAAAAGTGATTTCAAAATTGTAGTTTTTGCTGTACTTTGGATCAGTTGTTGCACGACGCCCTAAATATCTTTTAAAAAGTGCAGAACGTTTTATTTCGATTTTTAATTGTATACTTTTATTTAAAATATTTAATTATTCGTAATATTTTAAATACGTTCAAATGACCCGTACGGTGCAGCACAGAATCATTCCGGCGCGACACTCGCACGATTTTGCGTTCCGCTTGACATTCGTTCCGCGGATCCACGAGACAGACGCGAACCGAGTCATGAGCGCCGATAACTCGCGTCCAGATGCTCTGCTGCCGTTACGAAACCTCTGTAACTCCGTGAAAAGCAGCAGGGATCGAGTGAGAGGTACGATGGTATCCTGTCATGTTATTTAACGACAGACTTGAGCTGTGTCTGTGTGATGCTAACGGCTAACAGCCAATGCTAACAATGTAAACAACGAAGAGTTTAACTCACTGACTGAAAATAATTGTGTTTACATCCTCTCTGGTGCTAACAGCCGGTAGTTAGCAGGTTAGTGTTCTAGTCATGATGTTTACTGTCATTTAACAGACGTGATGAACGTGTAAAAGTGTGATATGTTAAAAAACTAGTGCTTTCAAACGATTAATCGCGATTAGAACACACGTTAAGATGTTTTTAAATATTAAACAGACATAAATTGACTAATGTGAAGTATTTTATGGGTGTTTTATGTCTTTCAGATGGAGAGTCGAATGAAAGCAGCGGGGCGTTCAGCTTGTCAAACTTCTGGGAGATTATGAGTTCAGTGTTTATTATTATGATGATCATATTTTATCTGAACATCGTTTGACTTCATAATGACTCACTCGTGTTTTTCCTCATTTCGCAGATGAAGCTGTTAAATCAGTGTCTCAAGAAACAACAAAACTCAGCGTGATGTTCTCGAAGCCGCCGCTGCCATCAGAGGAGGTGCGTCTGACCCCATCAGACTGACCTTTGACCCCATCAGAATATGAATATAACAACCTGTCCTGCGTTTGTGTGTTTTCTGCGTCTGAGACGGTGTTGTTCTGGTTCTCCTCACTCCAGGGTTGTGTGAAAATAGCCGAATCTGTTCAGAAGAGCGTGCTGACGTTGACTACGGTTTATTTTTGGTTACCAAAGAGCCAAGGTAACTATGACACTAATGCTAAAGCAGTGTAACCATCTCTAGAAGCTAAAGTTACCTTACCTACACTACCAGTCAAACGTTTTTGGACGGTAAGATTTTTAATGTTTTTAAAGAAGTCTCTTCTGCTCATCAAGCCTGCATTTATTTGATCCAAAGTACAGCAAGAGCAGTACAATTCTGAAATATTTTTACTATTTAAAATAACAGTTTTCTATGTGAATATCTGTTAAATTGTAATGTATTTCTGTGATGCGCAGCTGTATTTTCAGCATCATTACTCCAGTCTTCAGTGTCACATCCTTCAGAAATCATTCTGAAAATAGCCGAATCTGTTCAGAAGAGCGTGCTGACGTTGACTACGGTTTATTTTTGGTTACCAAAGAGCCAAGGTAACTATGACACTAATGCTAAAGCGGTGTAACCATCTCTAGAAGCTAAAGTTACCTTACCTACACTACCAGTCAAAGAAACCTGAAAAAATTCTACTCAGCTGTTTTCAACATAATAATAATAATAATAATAAATGTTTCTCGAGCAGCTAATCAGAATATTAGAATGATTTAGGATCATGATGTGACTGGAGTAATGATGCTGAAAATTCAGCTGCGCATCACAGAAATAA
>NW_015644353.1:1237316-1239471 GCF_001515625.1 Sinocyclocheilus rhinocerous
CTCCAGTCTTCAGTGTCACATGATCTTCAGAAATCTTTATTATTATCAATATTTAAAACAGTTGAGTACATTTTTTCAGGATTCTTTGATGAATAGAAAGATCAAAAGATCAGCATTTATCTGAAATAAAAAGCTTTTGTAACATTATACACTCTAGCATTCAAAAGCATGGAGTCGGTATAATTTTATTTAAAATTTTTACAGTATAATTTCAGCAAGGATGCTTTAAATATATCAAACGTGATCATAAAGACATTTATAATGTTACAAAAGATAAATGCTGCTCTTCTGATCTTTCTGTTCATCAAAGAAACCTGAAAAAATTCTACTCAGCCGTTTTCAACATAATAATAATAATAATAATAATAATAAATGTTTCTCGAGCAGCTAATCAGAATATTAGAATGATTTAGGATCATGATGTGACTGGAGTAATGATGCTGAAAATTCAGCTGCGCATCACAGAAATAAATTACAGTTTAACACGTATTCAAACAGAAAACAGTTATTTTAAGTAGTAAAAATATTTCAGAATTGTACTGCTGTTGCTGTACTTTGGATCAAATAAATGCAGGCTTGGTGAGCAGAAGAGACTTCATTAAAAACATTAAAAATCTTACCGTTCAAAAACTTTTGACTGGTAGTGTAAAATACAAAACAACCACATGAGATGATAAGTATTTTCATAATACATCATATTTTGGATCCATGAGAGGTTACAGTTGTTTATGATCATCTTCTTGATTAATCTGTCATCTCAACTTTCACATGAAACGGCTCCTGCTCGTCTTTATTTGGTCATTTGTCTGTTACACAAGACGTCTCGTGACCCTGTAATGAACTGTTGTTGAGAAACTCAGAAAGTAACAAACTAACAAACTGACAAGCAGCGCTGCAACTCATTTTCAGCAGAAGTTGCTAAAGGAAGGTCGATTCGTTGCTAAAAGACGTTGTGATGTCATTGCGCGATCACGACGCACATCAAATCTCAGCAAAAAATATATTTTATATGTTAATTTAGATTTTTTTGTAAACTAATATGCATAATATTAAAATATGAATAACTGTATTTTTAAATACATTGAATTATTGAACACTTACACAATTTTGAACGATTACAATTTAGTTTTTTTTTAAGAGCTAGTGAACTTGTACACATTCTCAACAATTATGCTTTAAGCAGTGTATTAGTAGTTAGTTAGTATGCTACACTCTAAGAAAAGTCTGTAAACATAGGGCACAATCTACTTTAGTAATATGAAAGAATTTTACGTATTGGAAAATTTTACCTGCATTTTAAATTACGCATTGTGTTTTCAGGTTACTAAAATTACTAGTATCTTTTCCATTTTACTTACAGTGTACTAACTGATCAACAATCGCAGGTACAAGCTACTAACAAAGTGCATCATAAATGAACAATTATTACATTATTATTATTATTAAATGTAACAGTTGCAAACAGCAGCTAACTCGGTTCACGTGATGTGTTTACTGCGAGGCATCTTTTTGTGTGATTTGGATGAAAATGTGCCTTTTTATTGTCTGAGTCACTTATCAAAAGTTGCTAAAAGTTGCCAAATAAATTTTAAAAATGGCTACATTTGTTGCTTTGGAAGAAACAGTTGTTAGGGTAGTCTGAAAAGGTGCTACATTTAGTGGCAACACTGCTGACAGGTGACCCAGTGACGCGAGTGTTGTTTTCTGCAGGAGTTACGCTGAGGAAGGTGCTCCGAGACGCCACGGCGCAGGTGCTGGATGGACTCGCTCAGCTGCTCGAGGCTCTGCTCTGCTCTCCTGGAGAAAGGTTGTATTATATTCACATCATGTCATGTTCTCATGAGTTTTTATGCATTGTGTACGAGAGATTCCAGTGAGTCTGAATGATTAGTTTGATGTGTTCTCCTCAGTCTCTCGCAGGAGCAGCTGATGTCCACCGGAGGCGTCTGGGCCGCGTGTGACCAGTTTAACCAGCTGCCGAAAGGTTTGACGGCTACTAACTAGTACTAGAGTATTTCACCTCTGGAATAATGCAGAACCGAACGACAAGAAACATTTGTGACTTTTGATATTTGGCAGTGACCCTGGAGCACAAAACCAGTCATAAGGGTCAATTTTATGAAATTGAGATGTATACATCATCTGAAAGCTGAAT
>NW_015644353.1:1239513-1242228 GCF_001515625.1 Sinocyclocheilus rhinocerous
AAATGTATAATTTTGACCCATACAATGTATTGTTGGCTATTGCTACAAATATACCCCAGCGACTTAACACTGCTTTTGTGCTGCAGGGACACATATTCAGTTTATCTGCACAAGGACATGTAAGTGTTCAGTGTTTAAGGTGAGTTCTCCTGATGTGTCGTTCCTCACAGATAACCGCAGTGCTGTGTTGAGCGTCTTGACGTCATGTGTTGGTTTGGTGAAAGACGCCTCGGAGGAGATGGAGCAGGTCAGAGATCATCTAGAACAGGCTTATGGCTAAATGAAGATTGTTTTTTAATATAGCTGTTGCTCATGTGATCTGCAGTTTATATGACTCAGTTTCACACAGTTGTCTGTTGAGTCCGTGTCTGTAGCTATGTTTCCATCCAAACATGTTTGTTTGTTTCATTTAAAGCTAATTTGCATCTGCAGTCCCTGGGCAGGATGTTGTTACAAAATTACAATATTCAATCACAAACAATACAATATCACATCATACTCCATTAAATTAAAAATCAAGTCAATTATCACATATTTGTGACCCTGCAGCACAAAAGCAGTGTTAAGTCGCTGGGGTATATTTGTAGCAATAGCCAACAATACATTGTATGGGTCAAAATTATACATTTTTCTTTTATGCCAAAAATCATTAGGATATTAAGTAAAGATCATGTTCCATGAAGATATTTAGTAAATTTCCTACCGTAAATATATCAAAACTTAATGTTTGATTAGTAATATGCATTGCTAAGAACTTCATTTGAACAACTTTAAAGATGATTTTCTCAATATTTAGATTTTTCTGCACCCTCAGATTCCAGATTTTCAAATATTGTCCTATCCTAACAAACCATACATCAATGGAAAGATTATTTATTCAGCTTTCAGATGATGCATACATCTCAATTTTAAAAAATTTACACTTAAGACTGGTTTTGTGCTCCAGGGTCACATTTGGTTTTCCTTAAGCCATACTTTAAGCATAGTTTTAAAAATATTAAATGTTGTACACTCTCTAATATAAACATGTATTAAATTCCATCTTTCTGCTGCTCTAACTCAAAAAGCTGATTGTCCAAAAACAGTTTTCTTAAATTTAGTTGAACGGCCACGTCTAACTGGTGACCTAGTCTGCCTAATATAGTCTTTACAAAAAGTCACACATTGACTAATGTGAATGTAACTAATGCGCAAAACTGGAATATCGCATAAAACATTAGCACCGTTTCCATGCAACGAATCAAAGAGAACAAAAGCATCACTTCCTGATAAACTGGCTCTAAATATCACAAAGAAAACTAGGAGAAGCCACTGAATATAATAATTTTAATATGTGATAAATGACTAAGAGCGAGCAGACGAAACACAGTAAATGTGGTCAATGCTTTCGGAGGAGGATGCTGCTGTTTGGGAACACGGTCGTTTAAGACAATTATACAGAAATACTTTAACGACAGACTTTGCTCAGGCCTTTCAGAACGACCAGAACAACATATAGATGCTGTGAACGAGATCGGTCCGCTGGTTAGTCGAGTGTTCGATGCGCATGGTGGAAGTTATTCAGTAAATGTGTTTCCATCGTAGTTTATGCGCAGTTTTTCTTATTGAATAAAAAGATCATCCTACTCAAATGTGCGGTTAAGTTTTTTTATGCAAATTTATTTGCATCTTAGCATTTCTATCCAGCATTTTTTTATGCAATATTCCAAAATGCGCATAAAAATAGGTGGATGCAAACATGTCTAGTATTCATGAGAACCGCTGCTCTTCTCTGTTGAGGCTCTGGCTGAAGCTCAGGACCCGTTTGGGGACGTGTTGGATGTTGATGAGGATGATGATGAAGCAGACGGCCGGGGTAATCAGGACACGTACTGGTCCGAGTCGGACCGGCTGCTGATCGCTCGGTGTCAGGGTCTGATGAAGGCGTCCGGAGCGAGTCTGCGCAAACTCTCCTCCGCCGTCAGAAACAACGGCAAACTGGAGACGGACGAGAACATCGCGCAGCTAGATGACCTCGCAGACGCAGCTAAAGAAATCAGTCCCAGGTGAGTCGATTACAGGAGTTAGAGAGCAAAATAAAGTCTTGTAGGTCATTCTGTAAAATATTGAATGACTGAAAACAGTTTGTGACATTTAAGGAATGGATCTATTAGTTGAGATGTTATTAAGTGTTATATTGAAGTGTTAACTCATGCCACTGATGGTGAAATGTTTTGAATGTCTTTAATCATTTAAATGATACACACTATCATTCAAAAGGCTGGGGTCAATAGGAGTTTTTTTTCTTTTTATTCATCAAGGACACATTAAATTGATCAAAAGTAACATTGAAGACATTTATAATGTTACAGTAGATTTCTATTTCGAATAAATGCTGTTCTTTTGAACTTTCTGTTCATCTGTGAATCCTGAGAAGTAAAATGTATCAGTTTCCACAACAATATTGAACCGTTTTCAACATTGATAATAATCAGAAATGTATCTTGAGCAGCAAATCAGCATATTAGAATGATTTCTGAAGATCATGTGACACTGAAGACTGGAGTAATGATGCTGAAAATACAGCTGCGCATCACAGAAATAAATTACAGTTTAACAGATATTCACATAGAAGACAGCTGTTTAACATTGTAATAATATTTCATAATTTTTACTGTATTTTTGATCAGATAAACGCAGCCTTGGTGAGCAGAAGAGACTTCTTTCAAAACATTA
>NW_015644353.1:1243222-1244070 GCF_001515625.1 Sinocyclocheilus rhinocerous
AGCAGAAGAGACTTTTTAATGGTAGTGTAAACGTTGTTTCTGATTGGTAAATGTTGGTAAAGTGTTATCACATTTAACACTGATAATTTCCATTCACTGGTAATCAAACCTGTTTTATCTCTCACTCACACACTCTCTATCAGGTTAATGATGTTTTCTATCAGCTAACCAACACCTACCCCTAAACAAATGTGATATTGATTTTATACAACAGTTCAATAAACAAAAAGTTAAGAGACTTACGTTTTAGACACCGTATTTCCTGCTTTTTTTCTATTTTGCGAACAAAAAGCAGCACTGTTTTGCGTCTCTGAGCAACATGACGGTGTTTCCTTCCTGAATGAATCAAGCGTTTAAATGATTCGGTTCAATCGCAATGACTCACTTATTAACAGTGACTTGCTGCCACTTACTGGCGGTTTTATTTTAACATTTAAAGTATCTTTTCATTTTTTAAAAATAATTTCAAACATCAGTTTTCAATGTTCTATGTTTAAAATATCAAAACATTATTCATGCATTTGTAACTGCAGGTATTCCATCCCCCTCTGAGCTGCATTAAAGAGTGTGTAAATACATCTAAATGCCACTTCAGATCCAGCTTCTGTGTTTCCTCTGCATTGCAAAGATAAATTCTGTTGATACTGATTTCATTTGCTTGGTAACAGCCCAAATGCAAGAATTTGACTCAAAAGTTGTTGCACACTTTTAGAGGTAAAAATGGCCATACAACTTATTGGAAAATATTAATTTCTGTCACTGCTGTGAACTGACTACACAGAATGAATATATATATATTAGACTTGTGCCGGTATTCGGTAATGCGATATATCACGGTAATGAATATG
>NW_015644353.1:1245026-1247079 GCF_001515625.1 Sinocyclocheilus rhinocerous
CACACTTTTAGAAAAAATGGCTTAAAGATAAAAATGCCCATAAAACTTGTTGGAAATGATTAATTTCTATCACTGCTGTGAACTGACCACACAGAATATGAAGAATATCAAAAAATTCATGATTCAGCTGTCCACGGCGGTCCTTAAGATATCAGCACAATAACACACAATCAGCAAAATATCGTCTAATTATCGTTATCGATAAAATCCCTCACAGAAACATGTGAACAACAAAACATTTTCTGGCTGATTAATAAGCCTGTTTAACTAATGAGGAGCAGTCAAATGGCCTGAAAGTATTTCACAATAGAAGTGAGGACATTTGGTCCAAAACAAGTACAAACAAACACACTCACACTTTCTCCGTGTCATTAAAACCATGCCACACCAAACATCACCACCCAGCCAAACCTTCTACATATCAGTGTCTGATGATAATGAGGGTTGTGTTTGTGTCGTTAGCGTTGATGACCTCGCCCTCAGTCTCTACCCCCCCGTGGAGCGGTCGGCCGTCGAGATGAACGTAAGTCTATCGTCACACACACGAGACGAGTTCAGACGAGCCCCTCGCTCTCTCTGGATGAATCCCAGCATGTCGTGATCTGTCTCGGTGTTATGAATGGCATCACTAGGACACAGCGTTGTTTTTTTTAGGTGTGCCAGATCATTAGTCACGAGGAACAGGTGAGTCGTGGGTTTAATCCGCGCTCATGTGTGTGGATTTACTTCAGCAAACTAGTGGAGATATTTACTGTGCATCAGGGACAGACATGAACTATTTTCCAAAATTCATATAATTAAACTACAATTTGCCCTCCATATATTTCAATCCAAGAACATACATTCATATTTGAAGCAAAAAAATGTTGTTACTTATGTTATTTGAATGCATAAAACAACTTAATTTATTCAAATGTATTCTTAAAATAGCATTTTGTAATTTTTTTTTTCCCTCAGAAATTCTGTTGTTTTAAATTTTTCTGTTTTTCAAATGAAGGCATATAACATTAATTTAATTTATATTTTAATTATTGACAATTAAGCAAGCTTGATTTTTTTGGCAAACAAAGTGGATTTACTATTAAAATTAAAACATGGAAGAAATGTGTGATTATTCCCTAAAAAATAATGTTTGTTTCATTTTACTACTAGTAGTAGGCTACTGAATAACAGTAATATATTTCTGGCACAATGCCTTCAAGTTAAACCAGACTTTTATTTTGACGGGTTGCCGTGAATACATTTACAGTTCTGTGTATGTGATATGACGCTAGTTTTGCTCAAATTAAACGGTAATTTTATCGTAAAATGCTCATGAAGTGACTCTCAGAGCAGTTTTGGAGATGTTCATTTATTTATGGGTTCACGAACATACAGGATTCATATTTAAATGGTATTTTTGCGGCTTAATATTGCGATTTTATTTAAGTGTAATGACCTACTTTTGATTAATTCATCCAAACTTGTGTGTGTGTGTGAGAGTGTGTGTGTGCGTGTGAGTGTGATGAGTTTGTTAGTGTGTGTGTGTGTGTGTGTGTGTGTGTGTGTGTGAGTGTATGTGTGTGTGTGAGTGTTTGTGTGTGTGTGTGTGTGTTTGGCTGTAATAGTTTCCAGTGCTCATGGATGATGTGATTCTTCATTGTAGGTGTGTAAACTGGCATGTGTGCTGAAGAAAGTGCTGGAGATCACCAGGTAAGACACTGGTTTAGTCAGTTAATCACTAGTCTGCCTGAACATGATAACTGAACGCTGTTAAAAAGAGAAAATGTTATAATTATTGTTATTAGTGTTTTGCACAGTCACACATTTCCATTCCTTTCTTCCACCCTTCATCATTTTTCCCACATCAGTCACGTCCCATATGCCAAATAATATTTAAATATACAAAAAATGGCCAAAAATATATTTGCTAAAATGTTTCACTATATATATGTAAATATATACTTCTTACCTTACCAGTGTATACTGCCAGTCGAAAGTTTGGGGTCATTAAGATTTTGAATGTTTTTGAAAGAAGTCTCTTCTGCTCATCAAGGCTGAATTGATTTGATCA
>NW_015644353.1:1247974-1251319 GCF_001515625.1 Sinocyclocheilus rhinocerous
GTGTGTGTGTGTGTGTGTGTGTGTGTGAGTGTATGTGTGTGTGTGAGTGTTTGTGTGTGTGTGTGTGTGTTTGGCTGTAATAGTTTCCAGTGCTCATGGATGATGTGATTCTTCATTGTAGGTGTGTAAACTGGCATGTGTGCTGAAGAAAGTGCTGGAGATCACCAGGTAAGACACTGGTTTAGTCAGTTAATCACTAGTCTGCCTGAACATGATAACTGAACGCTGTTAAAAAGAGAAAATGTTATAATTATTGTTATTAGTGTTTTGCACAGTCACACATTTCCATTCCTTTCTTCCACCCTTCATCATTTTTCCCACATCAGTCACGCCCCATATGCCAAATAATATTTAAATATACAAAAAATGGCCAAAAATATATTTGCTAAAATGTTTCACTATATATATGTAAATATATACTTCTTACCTTACCAGTGTATACTGCCAGTCGAAAGTTTGGGGTCATTAAGATTTTGAATGTTTTTGAAAGAAGTCTCTTCTGCTCATCAAGGCTGAATTGATTTGATCAGAAATACAGTCAAACTGAAATATTATTAGAATGTAAAACAGCTGTTTTCTATGTGAATATCTGTTAAACTGTAATTTATTTCTGAGATCAAAGCTGTATTTTCAGCATCATTACTCCAGTCTTCAGTGTCACATGATCTTCAGAAATCATTCTAATATGCTGATTTATTAATGTTGGAAATAGTTGTGCTGCTTAATATTTTTATGAACATGTGATACTTTTTTCAGGATTCTTTGATGAATAGAAAGTTCAAGAGAACAGCATTTATTCAAAATAGAAATTGTGTGAGACTTTAGACTGGAGTACTGGCTGATGAAACCTCAGTGTTGCATCACAGGAATAAACTGTGATAGTAAAGTTCGTAGACAAACTTTAAGTTGGCTTGAAAAAGCCTAGCCAGAAAGTTTGTAAAAGTTTTTTAAAGTTTGAAGTAGTTTGAAATACTTAAAATAGTTTTAAAGATTAAAGTTTGAATGTTTTGAAGGCAATACAGTCTATCAGAAGAACAGACATAGAAAAACAGATCGCTAGGGTACTCAGGGTGTTTCTAGGGTACCTGGGGTAGTTGCTAAGGTATTGCTATGTGGTTGCTAGGGTACTTGGTAGGGCTGTCAAAAAAAATTCCAATTTCGAATATTCGTCGAATTTAAATTAAAAATCCACATTCGAATGCAAAAACGTTGCATTCGAATTTTAGGTGTAAGTTAAGAACGCAGCCTTATCAGCGGCGCACGAGATGCGAAGACGATGTAAGTGTCGTTGCATTATAATGTTTTTGTTAGACTATCCAGTTGAAGCCACTAGATGCGGCGCTGCTGCGTTGTTGTTTTCGTTTTGCGCAAGCTGCTACAGTTCAATTCCGTGTAACCGAAACACTCGGTTTAGCGGAACCTTTACGATTAATTAACCGTGACATTTTAAAGCGCGGTTAATCGCTGCATCCCTACTCAGGGTAGTTGCTAGGGTGTTACTATGCGGTTGCTAGGCTACCTGGGGTGGTTGCTAGTAGGGCTGCACGATATATCGTTTCAGCATCGATATCGCGATGTGCGCATCTGCGATAGTCACATCGCGGGATGTGCGATGTTTAGTATACTGATTGTTATATTTATACTGATTGTTTTCTTTGAACACACAGACACTGTGTCTACACCGGACGCGACACGCTCCGCACCACAACAGCTAAAGTCTGTCTACACTGGACGCGAAAAGCGACCGTTACAAATCATTTGAACTTTGTGTCAGTTTGTCATAAATAAAACACGGCATCAGTTTACTGTCGGGGATTTGTCGTGTCACACCAAGCCGCATCTATAAAGGGTTCTATAGTATTTTGTCGCGCCACATCGCTCGCGTCCGGTGTACACGGTGAAATCCACGCACATGCACGTGAACACTAAATTCCGTTCACTTCCGTGTCTATATTTGTGCCTGAAATGACACATACGCGCGAAATTGTCAAAATGCATGTCTCTGCAAGTATCCTTGTAAACACAGTTGCTTATGGTTTAGGTGAAGGTAAACTAGTGAGAAAGAAAATGGATGTGTATCACTGTTTATTTCATTTGTATCTTTGTTCTATTATATTTAGGCTATCTATGCTTGTAATTTGTTTGTTTTCTATGCTGATTTACTCGCCTACAAAATCACCCCAATCATTGATTATTTTTTTTCCAAATAGAGCTATTAAAGTCATCTGGTGATTTTTTTTTTTTTTCATATCGCAATACATATCGCAGAAAAACAAAATATCGCAATGTGAGTTTTTTCCAATATCGTGCAGCCCTAGTTGCTAGGATGTTGCTATGCAGTTGCTAAGGTACCCAGGGTCGTTGCTAGGGTGTTGCTATGCGGTTGCTAAGGTACTTTGGGTGGTTGCTAGGGTGCTACTATGTTCAAGTTCAAGTGTATTTGTATAGCGCTTTTCACGATACAAATCGTTTCAAAGCAACTTTACAGAAAATTACGTTTCTAAAATATATTTAGTGGTAGCTTATCAGTGGTGACGTGTCAGTTAATGTACATATGGCAGAAATGTACGGAAAATCAATTAAAGACGTAATCAAACAGACGATGAACACTATGTGGTTGCTATGGTACCCAGGCTGTTGCTAGGGTGTTGCTATGCGGTTGCTACTGTACTCTAGGTGGTTACTAGGGTGTAACTATGCAGTTGCTAGGGTAACTGGGTTGGTTGCTAGGGTGTTGCTATGCGGTTGCTATGGTACCCAGGGTGGTTGCTAAGGTGTTGCTATGCAGTTGCTAAGGTACCCAGGGCCATTGCTAGGGTGTTGCTATGCGGCTGCTAGGGCACCCAGAGTGGTTGCTAGGGTGTTGCTAGGCTATCTGGGGTGGTTGCTAGGGTGTTGCTGTGCGGTTGCTATGGTACCCAGGGTGGTTGCTAAGGTGTTGCTAGGTGGCTGCTTTGGTACCCGGGGTGGTTGCTAAGGTGTTGCTAGGTAGTTGCTAGGCTACCTGGGTGGTTGCTAGGGTGTTGCTATGCGGTTGCTAGGGTACCTGGGTTGGTTGCTAAGGTGTTGCTCTGCGGTTGCTAGGGTTTGCTAGCATGATTTAGATAGATTAGAAATATTAGATAAGAGTGGAAGTTTAAATGGGTTAGAAACATAGACTGTATAAAAACATGGACGTAGTGTCCGTGACGTCACCCGTAGGTGTCTGAAGAGCAGTTTTGAAGCCTAAAGTGGGCGGAGGCGGCCGTCGCCTTCTTGGCAGCGCGTCACCGCGCGTCACTCCAGGATAATCGAAAATGGGCAAAGAGGCGGGAGCTGGTTGCTGAAACCACGCCCACCTAGCTC
>NW_015644353.1:1251428-1252816 GCF_001515625.1 Sinocyclocheilus rhinocerous
GAATATTTGTCAGTTGGAGCTTGAAGAGTCTTGGCTCATTTGAACATTCCGTCAATGTAGGTCTATGGGATTTTTCCCAGTTTTAATCGTCATTTTTAGGAAAACCGTAAGTTCGATCAGTTATAAAAGATATAGCAACCCGAGTCAGACCAGTCTGAAGGTCTGGGCCGAGTTTGGTGATAATAGCTTTAAAAGTCTAGGAGGAGATACATTTTAAAATTTGGTCTCAGAAGAAGAAGAAGTTTAAATAGGATTTCAGTAAGTTGGCTTTTTCAAGCCAACTTAATTATATTTTAAAGTATATTTAAATAGAAAACTGTTATTTTAAATTCCAATAGTATTTGACAATATTACTGGCTTTTTGCTGTATTTTTGAAAAAGATATATGGAGCCTTGATGAGCAGAAGAGACTTCTTTAAAAAACATTAAAAACTTACTGTTCACAAACTTTTGAACGGCAAGGTGGCTATTTTTCATATTTTTTGAAAATGTATTTTAAATATATAAATGTATTTAAAAAAAGACATTTAAAAATATATTTTGCTCTCCATATGTCTTCAAAGACATTCATATTTGAAGAAAAACATTTTGGTGTCTATAACACGTGTGAACATATAACACACTTGAATAAAACTAAGTAATGAATTAAGCCTAAATGTAGGCTACTGTAAGATTGGAAATGTGTTTTCTTGCCCCTGAAATACATTTTGAAATATATTTTGATATTTGAGTGAGAAAGTAAATATATTTTCAATTTCAAAAATATATTTCACTGTTTACAACATATATTTAGAGTGTAATTAAAATATATTTTGGCCAGAAAGAATGTCAGTGTTTGCGGTTTGTCTTCCCCTCCTCATGTGATGGCGATGATGTGTGTCTCAATCAGGTCCAGTCATGTCTGTGTGGAGGCTGATGTGTCCTGGGTGGAGTTTCTGAACAGCGCTGTGGAGCACAACCTGGAGAAGATCCGATCCCTGCTGCTCCTCTGAGGCTCGTAGCATTTGCTCGGATAAACCAGGTTCAGTGCTTTCATTCTTCTTGCAGAAGAACTCGGACTGCAGAATGTGTTTCGATGGAGTCTGAACTTTGCCTGAGTTCCCCAGATTTCCCAAAGCTATGAATTAGTCCATCTTTCTGAACGATGCTGTAATTCATGATGTTCACAGACGCTTGACCTCTGATATGATTTCTTTATTTTGCAGTTTATTTAGTAGTGCTGTCAAAACGATTAATCGCGATTAATCGCATATAAAAAAATAAAAGTGTTTGTTTGCATAAAATATGTGTGTGCTGTGTATATTTATTATGTATATATAAATACACACACACATTACAATATATATTTTGAAATATATATACATGCATGTGTGTGTATTTATATATAC
>NW_015644353.1:1252826-1258600 GCF_001515625.1 Sinocyclocheilus rhinocerous
AGTGCTGTCAAACGATTAATCGCGATTAATCGCATCCAAAATAAAAGTTTTTGTTTACATAATACATGTGTGTGTGCTGTGTATGTTTATTTTGTATATATAAATACACACACATGCATGTGTATATATATTTAAGAAAAATATGTTGTTTATATATTAAACATATTTATATATAATAATATAAATATATATACATGTAAATATTTTCAAAATATATATGTGTGTGTGTATTTATATATACATAATAAATAAACACAGCACACTGACATATATTATGTAAACAAAAACTTTTATTTTTTTTATATGCGATTAATCGTGATTAATCGTTTGACAGCACTAATATTTAGTGATGTTTTCACATTATTCTTAACATCTGTTCATGCTCACGATTCATGTAATCACTCAAAACCTCCTTTATTAAATCAACAGAGACTTTTTGCTTTAAATGCTTATTTATTCTGATTAAACACAGTTGAACAAATGAGCTGTTGAGATGATAATTCTAAATCCTGTGTTGGCTGGTGTTTGTGTGAATAAAAGCTCTGATGGTTCTTCTATCGGCTGAAGCTGAGGAATCCCAGTCGTGTCGCGGCGGGTCGCACGTTGACGTCCACACTGGCTTTAATGTCTCTGAAGGTGGAGCTGTCGAAGTTGGCCACTAGTTTCTTCGGTCCGACTCTGTAGGGCTTGAAGGCCACCTTCAGTGTGATTCTCTGACCCGGGCCGAGCTCCACGGTGCTGCCGAACACAAACGCTTCATCTGTTTAAAAACTCTGAAGAATCACTTTGATGTGTTCTCTAAATCAGGGTTTGTGAGTTTGATGAAAGGCTAAATAAAATGTCTAATAATTTTACATGGTACAAAAAAAGTAACATTTAAATCATTTTAAATTAAAACCATCAAAATAAAACAATAATTAAATTAAAAAATTTTTTAATTAAAATGAATATTCCTAAAACTTTCTAAAAATCATAATTTCAAAATAAAACACTTTAAAAATAAATTAAATAATAATGTGGCAATTGAAAAAATCTTTACAAAATACAAAAAAATGTATTTATTAAATTAAAAGTAAATAACTTTAAAATAAAAAAAACAATCAAAATAAAACACTTGGAATTAAATCATAAAAATGTCAAATGAAAGTGAATCTTAAAAAATTACTAAAATGTATGTAGTAAATTAAAAGTAAATAACTTTACATTTACATGATTTAGCATACGCTTTTATCCAAAGCGACTTACAAATGAATAATAATAAAATAAATAAAATAAAACATAAGAATTAAATCATAAAATGTAAAATTAAAACGAATAACCTGAAAGTATTAAAATGTATTAAATTAAAAGTAAATAATTTTAAATTACAATCAAAATAAAACTGAATGTTAACTGTTAAAAATGACTTAAAAATAAAAATGTCATAAAAATAAATCTTTAAAAAGCTTACTAAAAATAATAAATTATAATTTATTCAATTAAGTAAAGTGAATAATTGAATTAAAAAAGTAAGTAACTTAAAAATAAAGATAGTAAAAATGAAATTAAATCATCTGAATAAAATTAAAATTGCAGACCTTAACGAACAGGTGATAAACACAGCGAGTGTGAGTTTAGTGCGTGCGGGAGAAGCTGGGACTCACTTGGATTGCTCTGTTTGTTTGAGCAGGCCGCTGCCGGTGAGCGTGACGGAGCAGTTCTTGAGCGGCGAGGACAGAGGATTCTCAAACAGCACCTCAGCGCTCATCTCACTGTCCTGCAGAGGAGTCCCACTCACCTGAGACACATACACACACACACAGACACACACAGACAGACACACACACAGACACACACACACACACACACAAAGACAGACAGACACACACACAGACACACACAGCACTCACGGGTTACTGATCCACTACTGACAAACAGTGTTGGGGAAAGAAACTTTTAAAAGTAATGCGTTACAATGTTGCGTTACTTCCTAAAAAAGTAACTAATTACGTTACTTAGTTACTTTTTATGGAAAGTAATGCGCGTTACGTTACTTTTTAGTTACTTTTTAAATCTGGGCAGGGCTTGCTACTCCTGATTTCTGTCACCATGGCAACAACAGAGCTGTCACTCAACACATGGAAACAAAGTAACTGCTGTTACTGATTTCAAAAAGTAACTCCGATATTTCCTTCTAAATTAATTAATTGTAATGCGTTAATCTCAACACCAACTCAACCAATCAGCATCAGAATGTGTGTGAGACACTCACTGTGACTTTCAGCGCCGGACTGTGAGGAACCACGTCTTTCTCCGCCAGATAAACTTCCTTCGGGTCGCTTTTATCCATGGCGATCACAGAGACTTTGATGCAGTTGTTGTCAAGCAGTTTTGGTCCGTATGCGGTAAACGGCAGTGTGAAGGGAAGAGTTTGCTCTGAAACAAGCACATGAGGACATGAGTCTGTGTATTTGTGCTTCAAATTAATGATTCAAAACCAGCCAGAGATGATTTCACCTGGAATCATACCAATGCAAGTGTAGTTAACTGCTGGGTGAATCTCAGAGAAAAACACACCTTGGTTGGTAAAAGATAGCTTATTGTGTTGTTACATTGTTTTATTTACTTGTTAAGTGTAGTATTAGGACCATTACAATTTGAAATATTTACTTTGAGATTTTACGATACTATTTCACATTTGCATGTTCACACCCATTGTAATTTTATGATCTTAATATTACACTTCAATTTCTTTATATAAAGTGTGTATGTGTTTATATAGCCGTTTTTATTTTTTTAATTTTTATTAATAATTGTATCATTATTATTTAAGTGTTTATTTAAATTCTTTAATTATGAATTTAACATTATTATTGAAATATTAACTTAAAATCTTAAAGTAAATAGGTTCAGCTAAAAAAGGTTTGGAAATCCCTGATCTAAATGTAACATTACATTTTACATGAATTCCTCCACTATAATGCATCGTTTTATTTTTGAGTTTTTTAATTCTCGCTATTGTCAATGATGATACGCGTTAGATTCTTAATGATACAACATAATGTTATGAGCTTGGTGTTTTTAAATTAGTGTTTTTTTTTAAATATACAAATATGAAATGTTGAGGGAAAAATGCAAAGATAAGCTACTTTTAAATATGAAAGTAATCTGCCAGTAGTCTTAATGAGTGAGTCATTGAGGCATTCATTCAAACGATTCGTTCAGACGGCTGATTCATTTAAGAATGAAGCAAGTGCCTGTCTTTGTGAATGGACCACTGAATCATTGACTCTAATGATTAATTCTAAAACGGCAAATCATTCAGTAACGAAACACCGCTGTGTTGCTCAGAGATACGCGACTGATTTGCTGTGATCTCTGTTTGAAACAACTTTTGTTAACCAAAAATCGAGCAAAAACAGTCAACATTGACAATATTGTACTAAAGTGTATATTAACTCTATAAAATCTATGTCAAATTTGCAATCGCGGTTTTCAGGTTAAACTTCACTCTCTTGGTCGTGTCATGTTGCGTAACTAGGCTACATGTTTTAAATATAAAAACTAAGTTACATTTTTACTGTATGTTTCGTGCAGTTGCGTTCATTTGTTTTGATTTAATGATTAATTCTAAAACGCCAAATCATTCAGTAACGAAACACCGCTGTGTTGCTCAGAGATACGCGACTGATTTGCTGTGATCTCTGTTTGAAACAATTTTTGTTAACCAAAAATCGAGCAAAAACAGTCAACATTGACAATATTGTACTAAAGTGTATATTAACTCTATAAAATCTATGTCAAATTTGCAATCGCGGTTTTCAGGTTAAACTTCACTCTCTTGGTCGTGTCATGTTGCGTAACTAGGCTACATGTTTTAAATATAAAAACTAAGTTACATTTTTACTGTATGTTTCGTGCAGTTGCGTTCATTTGTTTTGATTTCTCCACGAGGCTGTGAGAGCCTCAACTGGCGCGACCTTGTTCCTGTCAATATTATCCATTATCAATCACCGTTTACACCAAAAGTAATAAAATCAGAATCATTTGCGCCGAAAATTCAGTGCTTCTCTAATTAGATGTTTTAATCAGATTACTTGTCCGGTCGGGCAAGTATAATTCTCTTTCACTTGCCCCTTCAAAAAATCCACTTGTCCCACACAAGCATTAATGTCGAGCTCTGCTACTGTAGGCTGCATAAAATTCAACCTCGTGCAGTTGCGTTCATTTGTTTTGATTTCTCCACGAGGCTGTGAGAGCCTCAACTGGCGCGACCTTGTTCCTGTCAATATTATCCATTATCAATCGCCGTTTACACCAAAAGTAATAAAATCAGAATAATTTGCGCCAAAAATTCAGTGCTTCTCTAATTAGATGTTTTAATCAGATTACTTGTCCGGTCGGGCAAGTATAATTCTCTTTCACTTGCCCCTTCAAAAAATCCACTTGTCCCACACAAGCATTAATGTCGAGCTCTGCTACTGTAGGCTGCATAAAATTCAACCTGTTAATGTCAAGCCCTGCTGGTATTACTGGTGTTGTTTGTGTCCGTAGCTCTTGTAAGCGAGCTGACGCTGGTTAGTTGTCAGGACTAGTCCTGTACCTGTGTTGGGTTGCAGCTGTAGGTCTGCGGTGTGACTCCAGATGCCGGCTGCCGGGTTCCCTGTGTATCTCATGACCTGAGCGCTCATCTTCAGCGTCAGATCCTGTGCTTTGCTGTTCTCGCTCTTCACAAGCAGCTTGAGTCTGATATCGGCTCCGTTCAGCGGCACTCCGTCCAGACTCAGCTTCATCTGGACGCTCGGACGCGGCGTCTGGCTCTCCTTCAGACCCGTTACGCGCTTCACGGCCTCATCATACGCCGCTCTCTCCTTCACTGAGCCTGAGGAGCACAGTCTCACATGCTCAGATGTGCTGGCAGATGTTCAGATATGAGCTTTGTGTGCATGTGTGTGTGTGTGTGTGTGCGCGATTTGTATGTGTGTGAGGAATTATATGTGTGCGATTGTGAGTGAGTGTGTGAGTGATTGTGAGTGTGTGTGCGATTGTGAGTGTGTGTGCGATTGTGAGTATGTGTGTGATTGTGAGTGCGATTGTGAGTATGTGTGAGTGATTGTGAGTGTGCGATTGTGAGTATGTGTGTGAGTGTGTGAGGAATTGTGAGTGTGTGTGCAATTGTGAGTATGTGTGCGAGTGATTGTGAGTGTGTGTGTGAGTGTGCGATTGTGAGTACGTGTGTGATTGTGAGTGTGCGATTGTGAGTATGCGTGTGAGTGATTGTGAGTGTGCGATTGTGAGTATGTGTGTGTGAGTGTGCGATTGTGAGTGTGTGTTATGTGTGTGAGTGATTGTGAGTGTGCGATTGTGAGTATGTGTGTGAGTGATTGTGAGTGTGCGATTGTGAGTATGTGTGTGAGTGTGTGAGGAATTGTGAGTGTGTGTGCAATTGTGAGTATGTGTGTGAGTGAGTGTGAGTGCGATTGTGAGTATGTGTGCGAGTGATTGTGAGTGTGTGTGTGAGTGTGCGATTGTGAGTGTGCGATTGTGAGTATGCGTGTGAGCGATTGTGAGTATGTGTGTGTGAGTGTGCGATTGTGAGTATGTGTGTGAGTGAGTGTGCGATTGTGAGTATGTGTGTGAGTGTGTGAGGAATTGTGAGTGTGTGAGTGATTGTGAGTGTGTGTGCAATTGTGAGTATGTGTGTGAGTGAGTGTGAGTGCGATTGTGAGTATGTGTGCGAGTGATTGTGAGTGTGTGTGTGAGTGTGCGATTGTGAGTGTGCGATTGTGAGTATG
>NW_015644353.1:1258783-1262492 GCF_001515625.1 Sinocyclocheilus rhinocerous
TGTGAGTGCGATTGTGAGTATGTGTGTGAGTGATTGTGAGTGTGTGATTGTGAGTGTGTGTGCGATTGAGTATGTGTGTGAGTGTGCGATTGTGAGTATGTGTGTGAGTGATTGTGAGTGTGCGATTGTGAGTGTGTGTGTGAGTGTGCGATTGTGAGTATGTGTGTGAGTGATTGTGAGTGTGCGATTGTGAGTATATGTGTGAGTGATTGTGAGTTTGTGAGTGAGTGATTGTGAGTATGTGTGAGTGTGAGTGATTATGAGTCGCGATTGTCGGTATGTATGTGAGTGTGAGTGATTGTGAGTATGAGTGAGTGTGTGTGTGAGTGTGATTGTAATCGAGAGTGAGAGTGAGAGAGTGTGATTGTGTGTGTGTGTGTCTGTGAGTGTGAGTGTGTGTGTGTGTGTGTGTGTGTGTGTGTGACTGACCCTCTGGGTGCTTGTACTGGTCAGTGATGTCCTGTCTGCTGTCGCTGCCCACAGCTTTGGTGCTAATATTCTGTCCGACAGTCTTCGTGTCTGAAAGGATCTTCTTCTTGGAGCCATTGGCCATGACCAGCCACGTGATCTTGTCTGCATTGACCTCTCCGTACACAAAGGGTATGTCATATTTGACGTCCGTGTGACCCTCCAGGATGGCCTTGACCGGCGCTGGACCGCAGCAGTAAGTACCTGGACCGAATATGGAGAGATAATTTCTGTTAAACGCTTCGGTTTCCACTGAAGATTCACTCATGTAATGTTACTTATATATAGTGCTTTGCTTTGATTTATTCTCTAAATCAGGCTTTCCCAAACTGGGGAAAAAGTAAAATGTAAATATTTTTTAAATAATACTATTATTTTATGTATTAATTAGTAGTTATTTACTAATAATTAAATAACAAAATGTAAAATTAAAATGAATAATCATAAAAAAAATACAAAAAATGTATTAAATCACATTAATGAATTAAATACTGAAAATGTCAAATTAAAATAAATCTTTAAAAATTTAAATCTTTAAAAAAAGTTTTGCATCATAATTTAATTTAACAGTAAATAACTTTAAAATAAAAACAATCACTACATTTTTTTATCATTTTAATTGCATCAAATTAAAATAAATAATTTAAAAATAAAAACGTGTGAATCTCTGAACTGAATGTAATATCTCTTATATGTGCTGTAGATGTGTTCACCTGAGCTCCTCTCCTGCGGCGTTGGGTCCAGAACCTGCCAGCCGTCATAGAGCGAGTCCTGAGAGAGATCGGGACGCCTCATCCAGCCCTCCACCCAAACGTGGTAATTCCTGCAGCACATTCATAATGAGAGTCACGTACTGCCCTCCGCTAACAGTAACCACCATTACAACACAATCAGAGACCCATAACAGAGCGGTAACGTGACGTCAGACTCTCACCAAACACTGTCCAGGTTTCGTTTGGGTCTCACGCCGTAGTCACTGAAGTATTCATCAATGACGAGGTTCTGATCCGTGTCATGAGCCGACTGATAATTAGTAATGACGCGACTCGGGATCCCCAGACATCTCAGCACTGCAGACGCACGACAGAGTGATTACACTTCACTCAAAACATAAACTACCAGTTTGGTACTTAAATAAATGTTAACTGAAATAAAATATAAAATAAATAAATAAATAGTTTTTAACCATAAACTACAGGCTTGGTACTTGAAAAAATGTAAACTGAAATAAAATGTTACAAAACAAACTTATTTAATTTTTTGGCTTGTTGCCAAGGCAACATGTCTCATTTTTGTTTAGTCTGACTTGATGTACCAAAATAACTAAAAATTAAAATTAATAAAAAAATATCTAGAAATATATATTAAAAAATCTTAATAAAAATGTCAAAAATCCACAATAAAATTGCTAAAACTTTAATAAAAAATAAAATGACAATGGAATAAAATAAAATTAAATATAAAATAAAAATGATAATAGTATCTCAGTTATACTAAAACAACACTGTGTGTAGTGTGTGTGTGTGTGTGTGTAGCATGTGTGTACCGGTGCACATGACCGCTGCAAACACCCAGCACTGTCCGAATTTGACGGGATGGCAGTCGTATTTGATCCAGTGTCTCAGGATGTCCACGCTGCTGCTCCAGTTGGACGGAACCACGCCTCCGATGTACGTCCCGTCCCACTGACCCATCAGCACCCCCTTATCATCGTCTGAGTTGATCTGAACACATCAATACTCATCACTGCTCATCTGCATATGATAATGACGCAGCTCGCAGAATATTCATCACTGCTCATCTGCATATGATAATGATGCAGCTCATTTAGCCTCATTATCATATGCTGATATATCATATGTGACTCTGCAGCACAAAAGCAGTCATAAGTAGCACAGGTATATTTGTAGCAATAGCCAACAATACATTTTATGCCAAAAATCATTAGGATATTAAGTAAAGATCATGTTCCATGAAGATATTTTGTAAATTTCCTACCGTAAATATATCAAAACTTAATTTTGATTGTGAGTATCAATTGTGTTAATTAGTAATATGCATAGCTAAGAACTTCATTTGGACAACTTTAAAGGTGATTTTCTCAATATTTAGATTTTTTTGCACCCTCAGCCAAATATCTTACTGCTAAGATAAATATAAATTACTGCTCATCTGCATAGGATAATGAGACAGCTCATTTAATATTCGTCACTGCTCATCTGCATATGATAATGAGGCAGCTCATTGAATATTCGTCACTGCTCATCTGCATATGATAATGAGGCAGCTCTTTGATTCACTGGTCCACGATCAGATATGAATGTGTTGCTGTGATGTGTATCAGTGGAGGATGTTGTGGTTTCTGTTACCATGGCGCTGACCACTCGGCTGATGTAGATGGGGTTGCAGCGGGCTGAATAATCCTCTGCCGCGTCTTTAAGACACTTGGGGTTCACATCCAGCAGCTTCAGACAGATGTCAAGGATATCCTCCTCAAACTGCAGAAAGCACAGACACCAGCTCAGATCCTGCTCACCGCTCATGCCAATGTGTGTGTGTGTGTGTGTGTGTCTCTTATGCTCTTCAAGGTGAGCTGTATTTTCAGCATCATTACTCCAGATCTTACTGATCCCAAACTTCTGAATGGTAGTGTATATTCAAGTGTATTACATTTTTATTTTAAAAACATAATTCAAAATGTAAACTTTAAAAAAAAAATGCACTTGTTGTTTTTTATTTCAGTGCAAAAGTACAACAGCAACAAATCTAAATCAGAAATCTTGGTGATGTTCTCACCTGACCGAAGTCCCAGCTGGTGTTGGTGATGTATTCATCCACTCCCTTATACAGGATTCCCTGCTCGTTCATGACAAACTCCTGCCGCTCCGCGTCACTCGACAGAAACACCCCGTCATCTGCAGAGACCAGAGCGGGACCCTAGGGCTGAGCATCGGTTCAATTTGATTGATTCCGATTCTTATCGATTCCCTGTCTTTAAACAATGTGGTTAAAGTCAAACATTTAGATATCAAGCATATTTATTCTGTGTCTCTTTTTGCAAAACATTTAATTGCTGCTGAATACCATGAACAAAAATCAGCCGGCTGCATAAAAACTGGACTCGATTAAGAGCTGTTTGTGTGCAAAATAGAGCCACACAATTCTGGATAAATTGAGACTTTTTTTTAATGGAGGTTGTAGTTCTCTCACAATTCTGAAGAAAAAATATTAGACAACTAAA
>NW_015644353.1:1262958-1263675 GCF_001515625.1 Sinocyclocheilus rhinocerous
AAGAACCATCTCTTTCTTAGCTTTTTATAATCTGAAGAACCTTCTTTCGCTACAAAGAAGCTTTTGTGAAACCGAAAGGTTTTTTAGATTCTTTATGGAACCATTCAGACAAAAAGGTTCTTCTGTGGCATCACCGTGAAGCACCTTTATTTAACCATTCAGCGGTCAGTGTCACCCGTGATGAATCAAACTTTACTAGTGATTTTATCCACTAAGATACGAACAGAAATACAACTGAAGAGTAAAATCAAGAGTCTAAACTCTGTGAAAAAGTCAGTCTAACTTATAGAGCACAGATCAGAAACTAATGAAAGGTGTAGTTTAGTCTATCATAAATGATCCTAGACATCTACTAGTGTGCTAATATTCACAGAAATTGAAAATCTGAATATAGATTGAATATAGTTTGACTCACCCTGATCTCGGCTGACAGAGTTCCTGCTCCTCAGATTCTCACTCATGCTCGTCTCGTCAGATGTGTGTGTGTGTGTGTGTGTGTGTGTGAGGAGCTTTATAAGAGCCGATCCCCGTTGCCTCCCACGAGACAGAACGCTGAGCAATGAATCCACCCGTCAGAAATCTCTGTTATTCATGCGTAACTCCTCCAGCGGTGTGGAAATACAGTCATCATCTCAGTTATGATGCTGTTACATCACTGCTGTTCAAGAGACGAGAGACATGTTTTTATCAGCTGTTTGGACTCTCATTCTGACGGCA
>NW_015644354.1:0-148 GCF_001515625.1 Sinocyclocheilus rhinocerous
TTTTTACTGTGCATTGTGTCTCTTCCTATGGAAAATGTAGTGATTCTCTCTACCCACATTCCTTTGGGCCATAAAACCAGTGATATCAGCGTTGGTTGCCATGGTGACCAGGGGCCTGGTGTCTTTCGCTGGTGTTAAGACGCATTTC
>NW_015644354.1:344-1921 GCF_001515625.1 Sinocyclocheilus rhinocerous
CACATTAATAACTCAGGAATAACAAAGGAATAACACATTAATAACACAGGAAGTACATAGTAATAACTCAGGAATAACAGAAATAACACAGTAATAACACAGGAATAAAACATTAATAACACAGTAATAACACAGGAATAACACATTAATAACAGTAATAACACAGGAATAAAACATTAATAACACAGGAATAACACATTTACAAGACAGTAATAACACAGGAATAACACATTAACAAGACAGTAATAACAGCTAGAGAGACTGAAGAAGGAGATCATTGAGCTTTCAGAAACACCGGATCATGTTCATTTCCTCCAGGTAACAGAGATGTCCTCAAACACTGAGGACTTTAACAAGCTTTTGTGATTACAGAGAGTTTGTGTTTTTGTCTTTGTGTCTGTAGAGTTTGCCGTCGGTCTTTCAGTGTCTTTCTGGATCTACAGAAGGCTTCACTGTCAGTTCTCATCAGACTTTTGATGCTGTGGTGAAATTAGTCTCTCAGCTCAGAGACAAACTGCAGTTCTGCAAAGAAGAGAGCGAAGAGATAACTGAAACAGCTAAACAGAGAATCTTTGACATAAATCAGTTTAGGAGCTTTCATTAAATATAAGGTAGTTTAAAGTTCTAGTTTTAGTTCATTTTCTTTTAATGTGAGATTCAGATGTGTTTTTTTTTTTTTTACTTTGTGTATTTTAAACACATGAGCTACAACAAATAAATGAAAATAATGCTACATTTCATTATGGATTAGTTGCATCTGTGAGAATGAAAAACAGCATCAGTGAAGTCACTTTACAGTTCTGGAAAAACACAGTGGGCCGTTAAAACATTCAACGTTTTGTGAGTACAGACATTTTGCAACAGCATTTTGAATTCTTTGTGCTGTGTTTATGCTTGTTGTCGTGATTTATCTATATTCATGTCTTGTGCTACAGGAAACATGCATTATATAGTTTTGGCACAGATACGGGAGATATTCTGAACAGTATATGTGTGCATGTCATTCAGATAGAGAATGCAGTAATGAACATCAGGGATTTTGTCCTTCTACAGCGTCTCAGACACAATGAGCCTCATCCACAGATTCCAGACTACATTCACTCAGCCGCTCTGTGCTGTGTTTGGGGTAAATGAACACTCAACGCTGAAACTGTGTCGTCTAAACAATTAAATCATACACAGATTCTGCACAGTATCTTGTTATATCACATGATGAATCAGTAATGGTAAGATGTCTATATGGGACTTAATGTTTTCACTTGTAATAAATGTTTAATAATCACAGATGTATTAAGCTATCATCAGATGAGTATAATAATGTAGTGTAAGTGTTGTAAATGAATAATAAAAAAATGTGTGAAATTGAGTCTTTTTGTTGAAATTTGATGTAACTTGTTTGACTGTCAAACGTATTGTTTAAATCTCCCAATAAAACATACAGTGACAAGAATAAGTTTGTGAACCCTTTGGAAATGTCTTCTGTATTGATTTCTCTTCAAATGTGGCCAGACCTTAATTTAACTCACAGTTACAGACAAACACTATCTGACTAAACTACTAACACAAGCAGTGGTACT
>NW_015644355.1:0-360 GCF_001515625.1 Sinocyclocheilus rhinocerous
GTGTAGTTCTCGGCGACTGTGATCCTCTGGTGGGCGTGCTTCTAACTTGTGGTCTCTGTGGGAAAATTAGTAAGCGCACACATGTAGCACAGCTAGAGAACAGAGGGAGAAAAGAAAAATAACAAAGAGCAAGGAACAGAATAATAATTGGCTGCTTCCAATTGTCCTGTAAGAGAAAGGTTCTTTTTTTGTAAGGAAAGAAAGTTAATGGTAAGCTGAGAGTGAAAGATAAAACAACAAAATACCCTTTTCTGGTAGCAGAATGAGTATAATTAAATTTTCTTCTCTTTTCCCTTTTGGTTAAGGTTGATTTAGAAGGATGCTTCTAAACCGGTGTTTGGAAATGGGGATTTCTAAATA
>NW_015644355.1:460-1536 GCF_001515625.1 Sinocyclocheilus rhinocerous
GACAGTATTGGTTTCTTAGCTGATAAGATTGACACCACACCAATTAGATCGTTTCTAGATGCGTGTTCAAATTTTGGCGGACGCCTATCAGTCCTCTTATCTGGGTTGGGTTTTCACAAGAGGGTAAATAGAAGACAATTTTGAAACGGCGTTCTCAAGTTTCACAAATACCTGTTCAATTGCTAAGTTCTCTGCTTTATGATTTTCACAGGCACAATCCCAGCAAACAGCAGCAGCAGTCAAATCTGAATAAGACAGCTGAGAGAGAGAAGAAGGAGAGAAAAGCTACTTCGAATGTTAGGAAAAATGGCAGGGTTGACAGAGGGGTTGCGCTGTTGGGTCAATACCCCTAAGTGATTGGTTTTGCTATGTTAGTAACAGGAGACTAACTGACCTAAGTATTGAGGAAAACCCTAATTTTCTTTTCGGATTTTACTAACTGGATGGGCCAGTGCTCTTATAAACTAACAGGTAAAAACAGAACTTAATTGCAAAGGAAATTAAAATTTCAAATTAGAGGTGATAGTTAAAGATTAAACTTTTAATGTTGTTGTCCTTAAATTATAATAGCACTTATAATTCAATTAATCAGTAGATATTTGTTGCTATGTGAAAGCAAGAACTGAAATTAAATTTTGAAATGAAATGTAAATTCCAAATCTGTAATTAATTATGAAATGAAATTAAAATTTCAAACCTGTAATTATGAAATTAACTTAACAATTTCCAATCCCTACGGATAGTAAATTAACAATATCTACTGATGTCATTATTAACAATTGATAAGAGCAATTATAATTAAATTAACTAACTGTATCATTGAATAGGGAAACCCAACCCTATTTAACTATTTACTGAAATTAAAATTTCAGAGCAATATTGATAGTTAAGGGTTTAAATCTTAATGATGTTTGTCATTAAAATTATAAGAGCAATTTATAATTAAATTAATCAGTAGATATTTGTTGCTATGTGAAAGCAAGAACTGAAATTAAATTTTGAAATGAAATGTAAATTCCAAATCTGTAATTAATTTATGAAATGAAATGTAAATTCCAAATCTGTAATTAATTATT
>NW_015644355.1:1830-3059 GCF_001515625.1 Sinocyclocheilus rhinocerous
AGAGAGAGGTAGGATGAAATCAGTATGAAATAGCGAAAGATAACGTTCAGATGTAACTGATCACATCACTTCAACACTTCAAACACTGCACAACACTCTGCATTTGAGACCACACAATGCTACATGCTAACCGCTAGCCTTCAATGCTAATAGCTCTACATGTGCTTCCATGCAAACTCATTAGCTTTAGTTAGCTTAGCTCATGCTTGTCTATTTGTTTACAAACAGCTCAAAAATGGCGCTGGGGGACTGCGCTTGCACACTTCAAAATTACCCCGGAAAGGGTTTCTTAGAACTTCCGGGCTACGGCTGTTACTACGCTAGCATGCAGGTTAGACAGTTTACGGTTACAAACGGCTTACATTCTTCATGTGAAATGGTGGCGCTTTTCACACTGAACAACCAAAAGCACTCTTTAGATTCTTATCTTTATAGCGCTGTGTAACACTCACTCGTTAGAGTGAGGTAAATTAATGTACAGATTTACTGCAATTAATTCACTGTCATTGATATCTCGGCGGATATCAGCACATATTTATACAGACAAAAACACACGTGGATTTAACCACAATTTCACTTGATCAAGATTTCACAATTCTCCCATAAAAATAACGTTCGGACACTTTCTCTGAGCACCGCGTTTTCAAGTTCACTAGTTTTAGTGAATTAAATGGCAGAGGACTATCAGTTAACTAATCTGATATTCTCAAACCAGGGAGATGCCTAGCATAGTTAAATTTGGAAGTGGAACACGCACTATACAAATCAAGCTATAGGCCTTTTAAAAGAAAAACAAGGAACACACTCGCTTCTCTATTCATGCGCTTTTCTAGAGCGACTTATTTTGTCTCGGTGGACAATTCTTAAATGTTTTACTGCAGTTCAACTTAATAATAACAGGTACAATAACTCACAAAACTCTGTTTCTCTGTGTCTAATCTATTCTTCCGGATAAAAATAGACAAGATTCACAATAATATATTGGTGTCATTAATTTTTAAGTCGAATTTGCCAGCTTCCTATTCTCCACCATATGTAATGTCAGATTACTTTTCTTAGGGAATTAATCATTATTATTCTAGCTCAGGTTTTGAACGGAATCGAATCTGAAAATTCGAAGTCAACCTGATTAGAACTGATTTCCAATTTGATAGTTTACACTATCAACGGTCGTCCAGCGAGAAGTTAACCTCAGTATATTTTAACAATTTGAATATTTGTATTTTCCC
>NW_015644356.1:0-1776 GCF_001515625.1 Sinocyclocheilus rhinocerous
GTTTTGGAGTCTCGCTCGTGATGTTACGGCATGGGAGCACTTTGTAGCGCGGTCACCAAGGCAAAAAGCCAAAGGTCTAGAGAGAGAGAGAGTGAGTGAGCGAGCCACGAGGGCTTTGTGTCCATTTTTAAGCAGGCTGACTTTGGTCTGCCCCACGACGCGATCTTCCAATTGGACGCTGTTGCAGGGCTTAGCCACGCCCTGTGTGGTTCCTTTTTCGTGCACGAGTCACATGCTCCCGTGGGGAATATTTCTGCAAGTTTTAAATAACTTCTGATAAAAGTATTATCACCAGAGAATGATACCGAATATAAAAATTTCACTAAAACCAATGTTCGGCGAATAAAACAAGCTTTCATTCAAGCTCAAGTATCGGGTAGTTTGCATACACATTAATAATCTTATCTACTAAAAGGGGTTATAAAACATTGGTTAAACTTGCTTAAAATTACAGGAAACACATCAAACATAGTGAAGATAGTTGCCCCTTTTATACTTTTAAATGATTGTCTTTTGAATTGTCTGTGTAAGTCTGCGTTTCCTCTGTTAATAGAGAAAGGAAGCAGGTGGTCAAAAGTCATGTGGTAGTCACGTATAGATCCCGTGTTTGCAGGCCTGAGGGCGTCAGTTAATTTACTCATCCTTTTCCTGTTGGATATAATACTTCAATAGACATTGGCGGTCACAAGACATCACGAGGTATCTATAGGTTATAGTCCTGATACAAAAGATCTCTGTGTTATCTCCTGATTGGATTAGTTTTTCATCACTCCTCTGAGTAGATGACGACAAGACTGACAGGGAGTCGACCCAGAATATTGGAGTCATGTGATAGGGTGATTAGTTTAGACCTCATGATGGTTTGATTCAGTGGCATATCAGTGTCCGTCCATATTTAGAAATCCTGCAATGCTTAAAACCAACTTTCTCTTACAGAGAAAGAAGGTTTTCAACATATGTGCTCTTTCATTCTCTTCATTTGCTTAGTTGCAAAAACATTCTGTGAACACTAAACTTAGTATTCACAGAAACACTAAACTAAGCGTCTTATGCTTAAAAGCTGTTACATAACTTCATGAGCATAAAACTCCTAACACATTAAAATCTCTTTCTGCATTGCAAACAACATTTAAATTCATATGTTAGAAACATCTTTCATGTGGGCAATCTTTAGTCTTAAAATTTCATAAACCAACTTTCTCTTACAGGGAAATTAAGATTTCATTATATCTGGGCTTGCATTCTCTTCATTTGCTTAGTTGTACTAAAATAGTGTTACTGTTCACAGAAGCACTAAACTAAGCTTCTTGTGCTTTGCATCTCTTACATAACTTCATGAGCATAAAACTCCTAACACATTAAAATCTGTCTTTCTGCATTGCAAATAACATTTCATATGGTAGAAACATCTTTCATGTGGGCAAGCTTTAGTCTTAAAATTGCATAAAACAATTTTCTCTTACAGAGAAATAAAGATGTCTACGGAAGTTCTAAGTGGCCATGCAATATTTTTTTTTTCCTTCTTGTTTTCTCGTTATAACGACTTAATTTTCTCGTTATCTCGACATAACGAGAGTTGTTTTCTCGTTATAACGACTGTAGAAGATTTTAATTAATCAAAAAGTAAATTGTTCAGGTATAATCGGTGTGAATGTGGCCATTTATGTATTAAGTTATTCTACTATTATAATCATGTGTATTTGCCTGCAAGTATAGAAATCTGCATGAGAGTGGAATGTGCAGACATATGGTGAAGTACATGATAAGCACATGATG
>NW_015644357.1:0-129 GCF_001515625.1 Sinocyclocheilus rhinocerous
AAAGTTATTACAAAAAGAATGTTAATTTTGGACATGCAATTCCTTGTTTTACCAGTAGGGGTAAAAAGAGATGTTGTAAAAAATATCCATTTTCCCCCTCTATTGATTGACACTGGTCTCATGCCTCTG
>NW_015644357.1:347-442 GCF_001515625.1 Sinocyclocheilus rhinocerous
AGAAGGTTAATGCAATTCCCTTTTCTACCAGTAGGGGTAAAATGGAAGGTTGAAAAAAATGTCCATTGTCTCCATTGTCCCCTGGACACTGGTCG
>NW_015644357.1:690-770 GCF_001515625.1 Sinocyclocheilus rhinocerous
GCACATGCAATTACCAGTAGGGGTAAAATGGAAGGTTGTAAAAAATGTCCATTTTCCCCCTCTATTGATTCTATTGATTG
>NW_015644357.1:1612-2239 GCF_001515625.1 Sinocyclocheilus rhinocerous
ATGTTAATTTTGGACATGCAATTCCCTTTTTTACCAGTAGGGAAATGACTGGTTTCATGCCTCTGTCTCCCTGCTGACGAAAGTTATTACAAAAAGAAGGTTAATTTTGGACATGCAATTCCCTTTTTTACCAGTAGGGAAATGACTGGTTTCATGCCTCTGTCTCCCTGATGTAAAAAGGTATTACAGAAAGAATGTTCATTTTGGACATGCAATTCCCTTTTCTACCAGTAGGGAAGGTTGGAAGGTTACTGGTTGAAAAGGGAATTGCATCTCCAAAATTAACCTTCTTTTTGTAATAACATTCGTCAGCAGGAAAATAGAGACATGAGACCAGTGTCAATCAATAGAGGGGGACAGTGGACATTTTTTACAACCTTCCATTTTACCCCTACTAGTAAAAAAGGGAATTGCATGTCCAAAATTAACATTCTTTTTGTAATTACTTTTTACATCAGGGAGACAGAGGCATGAAACCAGTGTCAATCAATAGAGGGGGACAATGGACATTTTTACAACCTTCCATTTTACCCCTACTCATAGAAAATGGAATTGCATGCCCAAAATTAACATTCTTTCTGAAATAACTTTTTACATCAGGGAGACAGAGGCATGAAACCAGTCATT
>NW_015644357.1:2726-4160 GCF_001515625.1 Sinocyclocheilus rhinocerous
CATGCAATTCCCTTTTCTACCAGTAGGGGTAAAATGGAAGGTTGTGAAAAATGTCCATTGTCCCCCTCTATTGATGGACACTGGTTTCATGCCTCTGTCTCCCTGATGTAAAAAGTTATTACAAAAAGAAAGTTAATTTTGACATGCAATTCCCTAATCAGCCACTAAGGGTTAAAAGAGAGGCTGTGAAAGATGCAACTGACGGCATATTTTTATATTCCGACATAAAGAGTGGATTATTTGAGGATAACATTGTTCTTAATTTTACTTATATCTTTCCTGAGGGATCTAGCTCATATAGAGATGAATGGTAATAGTTCTTTGGAAAATGAAATTCTAAATGTGTTAGATCAAGTTGGAGAAGATGTAAAGTTAATCATTGCAGGGGACTTTAATGCCAGAACTGGTAATGAATGTGATTACATTGAGTGTGATGATTCTGAATATATAGCATGTGGTAGTTGTTATACTAATGATCATTTTGAAGGGTATAGAAAATCAAAAGATAAGGTTGTTAATACATTTGGTCACTGTCTTTTAGATATGTATCGTAATTTAAATATTCATTTTGTAAATGGAAGAACTGGGAAAGATATCGATGGAGAGTTTGGAGAGTTTACAGCAGCTGGATGTAGGGTGATTGATTATTTTATTATATCCAGTGAACTCTTTACACATGTTACACATGTTGAGATTTTATATGTAGATATTTCTGATCACTTCCCATTATTAGTGTTGAATCAAGGACAAAAATGCAGAAAAATCTCAGTGATGTAAGACCCTGGACAAGATTTAAATGGGGAACTAATGGTGAGAGGCAGTTTTTGCAAAGATTATCTTATTTACTGAATGGAAACTATGGAAACTTTTTTGCTACTGCAGTGGAAGTAGATACTAATATAGCAGCTAAGATTTTGACAGACTGTTTAGACTGTTTAGGTAGATTTCTAATTAAAAAGTCTGTATTTAAATGTAAACAACCACAGTGGTGGGATGAAGATTGTTCATTGCAGAAATCTGTAAAATATAGTGTTTTAAATCAATTCAGAAGAACAGGTAATGTGGGGACTATGAACAGTTATATTCTTGAGAAACGAAAATTAAAAAAATTATGTAATAGGTAATAAATATACTACAGGAAAACATGAAAACACAGCAGCTGTGGAAGAAAATTAAAAGTTATGGAAGGTCTACTAATATACAGTCTAATAGTATCGCACAAGATAAGTGGCTAGAATATTTTATAAAGTTATTATCTGATTAAAAATTTAATATAGATGCTGATTCTGAAAACTTTGTCACAGATTGTGTGAATAATCATGAAGTTGCATTTTTTAATGAAGATGAAATTTTAGATAGTAGTATTACTTATAATGAGATTTTTAAAGCTATTATGTCAGTGAGTAATGGAACGGCCCTGGACCAGACAGCATT
>NW_015644357.1:12635-15922 GCF_001515625.1 Sinocyclocheilus rhinocerous
ATATATATATATATATATAGTTTTAGCATAATTGCATTTTTGGGCTTTTTAACAGATCAGTTTACTACTTTAACGAAACATACATAAATTATATACTGATCATTTACTAATGGTTTAATCATCATTTGTTCATGATTAACAAATGTGTATTGAGATACTACAATGTTGACATTTCAATGATTTATAAGTGATTAATAATATATTAACTAGTAACTTAACTAGTAACTATTAAGCATTTACTAAGGATCTGTTTGATTATGTAGTGGTGCTATTTTTTTAAGATACAACAGATTTGTAAATCGTTAGCATATTACTTAATCATTTGTGAATGTATAGTCATGTTTTGTAAATGATTAGTTCATCATCATCTAATCACTTGTAAATTATTTTTAACTTAAGCTACAAAACATAGATTAAAAATATTAACATATCACTTATTAATCATTTATGAATGCATAGTCATGTCTTGTAAATGATTAGTTCATCATTAACTAATTACTTTTAAATGACTTGTAAATGAATTAACAAAACATACACACATTGTTAGCATATCACTTATTAATCGCTTATGAATGTTTTGTAAATGATTAGTTCATCATTAACTAATCACTTATAAATGACTTACAACTGAACATTATTATAAAGTGTTACCTTGCATTTTTATTAAAAAACACTTTAATTATGATCTAAATGAAATATAAGTTGTTTCTGAATATTGATCTAGGTGCTATAGGGACAGAAAACGGCCATCTGCTGGTTGGAAAAAATAACTGTATTAATTACATATATAATTATATATGTTCAGGTATCTTTTTGTAAAAAACTCCTGTCTATCAGTACAAGTGTGAGCATATATACTGGACCATATATATCCAGCAGAGGGCAATAGAGATCCATTCATTTTTCTGGCTGTGGCCATCTGCTCCTATCACAACGTTTGTGATGTATTTTGTGATTTTTTTAAATATAAAAACAATATAAAATTGACATATACATTGAAAAATGTATATATTTTGCTGGAAAATAAGAGAAAATATGTGTAGTGGTGATGTGTATAAATGTTTAAAAGTTTAGAGTGACATTTAAATAAAGTTAGATGCAATGTTTACAGTTTTGCAGCTGTTTACAATGTCTAAAGAGGTGGATTTAGAGATTTTTGCAAAAAAATAAAATAAAATAAAATAATTTCGAACTTGTAACTTCTTACTACCAAAAAGTCCATTTATACGTTTATGTTTCTGTGATAAACACTTGTTCCTGAAGAAACTCTTTGCCAGCAGTGTAGCTACATACAATTGTAATTCCACCATTGGTGTCTGGCTCCCAAAAAGCCTGTTCTAACTTTTGATGTGATGTGCACTTCTTCCCTGAAAAATCACCTGCCAGAAATCTTTACTTTTACATTTCCTCTCTATCATCTTCACGGATGAAGATCCCAAGACCAGCCTGAGCAGCTCTATGTTCTACTGCATTCAAAGAAGCTCTTATTACGTATTCTAGGGATAATTTCCAAAAAGTATGTCCAAGTTCCAAATTTTATCCGTGGAGCGAGAGCGCCCAGGTAGATGCTGGTATTGCAAGAGATTTTTGCAACTTTGATGAATTTTCAAGAGCTGACCATTTATCCCAAAGGCCAAAACATTATGTCATATCATAGAGGAGGCCCTGGAGATTACAAAGAAGCAGTCAACAGGTGGTCAGGTCAAATGGCCTTGAAATGAAAAATCTGGAAATATTCTGGAATCCATTCCACAATCAATGTCTTTTTCACTAGGAAGTACTAACAGTGCTTAGTTGCACTAAAATAGTGTTACAGTTCACAGAAACACTAAACTAAGTTTCTTGTGAATATAAGCGCTATTTCATGAGTATAAAACTCCTAACACATTAAAGTGTTTTTTCTGCACTGCAAATACAATTTCATTTGATAATATCAGAAACATCTTACAGAGAAAGAAGGTTTTCATCATATGTGGGCTCGCATTCACTTCATATGCTTAGTTGCTCTAACATGGTGTAACTGTTTACAGAAAAACTAAAGTAAGCTACTTGTGCACAGGAGCTGTAACAAAACTTCATGAGCATAAAACCCCTAACACATTAAAATCTGTCTTTCTGCATTACAAATAACATTTCATTTTCAGCATATGGGGGCTTGCATTCTCTTCATTTGCTTAGATGCACTAACATAGTGTAGCTGTTTCAGAAAAACTAAAGTAAGCTACTTGTGCACTGGAGCTGTAACAAAACTTCATGAGCATAAAATCCCTAACACATGAAAATCTGTCGTTCTGATTTGCAAATAACATTTCATTTCATTAATCAGAAACATCTTTCATGTGGGCAAGCTTTAGTCTTAACATTGCATAAACCAACTTTCTCTTACAGAGAACGAAGGTTTTGAGGATATGTGGGCTAGCATTCTCTTCATTTGCTTAGTTGCACTAAAATAGTGTTACAGTTCACAGAAACACTAAACTAAGTTTCTTGTGAATATAAGCTCTGCTTCATGAGTATAAGACTGCTAACACATTAAAATCTTGTTTCTGCTTTGCAAATAAAATTTCATTAGATATATCAGAAACATCTTACAGAGAAAGTAGGTTTTCAGCATATGTGGGCTTGCATTCTCTTCATTTGCTTAGTTGCACTAAAATAGTGTTACAGTTCACAGAAACACTAAACTAAGTTTCTTGTGAATTTAAGCTCTACTTCATGAGTATAAAACTCCTAACACATTAAAATATTTTTTCTGCACTGCAAATAAAATGTCATTTGATATATTAGAAACATCTTACAGAGAAAGAAGGTTTTCATCATATGTGGGCTTGCATTCACTTCATATGCTTAATTGCTCTAACATAGTGATACTGTTCTCAGAAACACTTAACTAAGCATCTTGTGCATAGGAGCTCTAACATAACTTCATGAGCATAAAACCCCTAACACACTAAAATCTGTCTTTCTGCATTGCAAATAACATTTCATTTTCAGCATATGTGGGCTTGCATTCTCTTCATTTGCTTAGATGCACTAACATAGTGTAACTATTTACACAAAAACTAACGTAAGCTACTTGTGCACAGGAGCTGTAACATAACTTAATGAGCATAAAAACCCTAACACATAAAATCTGTCTTTCTAATTTGCAAATAACATTTCATTTCATTAATCAGAAACATCTTTCATGTGGGCAAGCTTTAGTCTTAATATTGCATAAACAAACTTTCTCTTACAGAGAATGAAGGTTTCAAGCATATGTGGGCTTGCATTCTCTTCATTTGCTT
>NW_015644357.1:16587-23313 GCF_001515625.1 Sinocyclocheilus rhinocerous
AGAAACATCTTTCATGTGGGCAAGCTTTAGTCTTAACATTGCATAAACCAACTTTCTCTTACAGAGAACGAAGGTTTTGAGGATATGTGGGCTAGCATTCTCTTCATTTGCTTAGTTGCACTAAAATAGTGTTACTGTTCACTGAAGCACTAAACTATGCTTCTTGTGCTTAGAAGCTCTAACATAACTTCAAAAACATAAAACTCCTAACACATTAAATTCTCTCTTTTTGCATAGCAAATAACATATCATTTCATATCTTAAAAACATTTTTCATGTGGGCAAGATGCTTTGCATCTGTGGGCTTGCATCCTCTTCATTTGCTTAGTTGCACATAGAGTTACTGTTTACAGAAACACTAAACTAAGCTTCTTGTGCTTAGAAGCTCTAACATAAATTCATGAGTAAAAAAATCCTAACTAAATAAAATCTGTCTTTCTGAATTGCAAATAACATTTCATTTTTACATCTTAGAAACATCTTTCATGTGGGCAAGATTTAGTCTTAACATTGCATAAACTAACTTTCTCTTACAGATAAAGAATGTTTTCAGTATATGTGAGCTTGCATTCTGCTTGCATTTGCTCAGTTGCTCTAAAATAGTGTTTCTGTTCACAGAAGCACTAAACTAAGCCTCTTATGCTTAGAAGCTCTAACATAACTTCAAAAACATAAAACACCTAACACATTAAAATCTCTCTTTTTGCATAGCAAATAACATTTAATTTCACATCTTATAAACATCTTTTATGTGGGCAAGATCCTTTGCATCTGTGGGCTTGCTTCCTCTTCATTAGCTTAGTTGCACTAGCATAGAGTTACTGTATACAGAAGCTCTAAACTAAGCCTCTTGTGCTTTGAAGCTCTAACATAACTTTAAGAACATAAAACTCCTAACACATTCAAATCTGTCTTTCTGAATTGCAAATAACATTTCATTTCAATAATCAGAAATATCTTTCATGTGAACAAGCTTTAAGTCTTAACATTGCAAAAAACATCTTTCTCTTACAAAGAAAGAAAGTTTTCAGCATGTGTGGGCTTGCATTCTGCTTGCATTTGCTCAGTTACACTAAAATAGTGTTAAACATAAAACTCCTAACACATTAAAATCTGTCTTTCTGCGATCAAGATTTTATCTTAACATTGCATAAACCAAATTTCTCTTACTGACAAATAAGGTTTTCTGCATATGTGGTCTTGCCTTCTCTTCATTTGCTTAGTTGCACTAACATAGTGTTAATGTTCACAGACGCACTAAACTAAGCCTCTTATGCTTTGAAGCTCTAACATAACTTCAAGAACATAAAACTCCTAACACATTAAAATCTGTCTTTCTGAATTGCAAATAACATTTAATTTCATTAATCAGAAACATCTTTCATGTGAGCAAGCTTTAGTCTTAACATTGCAAAAAAACATCTTTCTCTTACAGCGAAAGTAGGTTTTCATCATATGTGGGCTTGCATTCTCTTCATTTGCTTAGTTGCACTAACATAGTGTTACAGTTCACTAAAGCACTAATCTAAGCTTCTTGTGCTTAGAAGCTCTAACATGAATTCATGAGTAAAAAACTCCTAAGCAAAATCTGTCTTTCTGCATTGCAAATAACATTTCATTTCACATCTTAGAAACATCCTTCATGTGGGCAAGATTTAGTCTTAACATTATATGTAAGCTTGCATTCTGCTTTCATTTGCTCAGTTGCACGAAAATAGTGTTACTGTTCACAGAAGCACTAAACTCTGATGCTTAGAAGCTCTAACATAACTTCAAGAACATAAAACTCCTAACACATTGAAATCTGACTCTCTGCATTGCAAATAACATTTCAATTCATAGGTTAGAAACATCTTTCATGTGGGCAAGCTTTAGTCTTAACATTGCATAAACCAACTTTCTCTTACAGAGAACGAAGGTTTTCAGCATATGTGGGCTTGCATTCTCTTCATTTGCTTAGTTGCACTAAAAATAACATTTCATTTCATTAATCAGAAACATCTTTCATGTGAGCAAGCTTTAGTCTTAACATTGCAAACAAGCATCTTTCTCTTACAGAGAAAGTAGGTTTTCAAGATATAAGTGGGCTTGCATTCTCTTCATTTGCTTAGTTGCACTAACATAGGGTTACATTTCACTGAAGCACTAAACTAAGATTCTTGTGCTTAGAAGCTCTAACAAATTCATCAGTAAAAAACTCCTAAGTAAAATCTGTCTTTCTGAATTGCATATTCATTTCATTTCATTAATCAGAAACATCTTTCATGTGGGCAATCTATAGTTTTAACATTGCATAAACCAACTTTCGCTTACAGAGAACGAAGGTTTTCAGCATATGTGGACTTGCATTCTCTTCATTTGCTTAGTTGCACTAACATAATGTTACTGTTCACAGAAGCACTAAATTAAGCCTCCTGTGCATAGGAGCCCTAACATAACTTCATGAGCATAAAACCCCTAACACGTTAAAATCTGTCTTTCTGTGATCAAGTTTTTATCTTAACATTGCATAAACCAAATTTCTCTTACTGACAAAGAAAGATTTCTGCATATGTGGGCTTGCCTTCTCTTCATTTGCTTAGTTGCACTAACATAGTGTTACTGTTCACTGAAGCACTAAACTAAGCTTCCTATGCTTAGAAGCTCTAACATAACTTCAAGAACATAAAACTCCTAACACATTGAAATCTGACTCTCTGCATTGCAAATATCATTTCAATTCATATGTTAGAAACATCTTTCATGTGGGCAAGCTTTAGTCTTAACATTATATGTGAGCTTGCTTTCTGCTTGCATTTGCTCAGTTGCACTTAAATAGTGTTACTGTTCACAGAAGCACTAAATTAAGCCTCTTGTGCATAGGAGCTCTAAACATAACTTCATGAGCATAAAACCCCTAACTCATTAAAATATGTCTTTCTGAATTGCAAATAACATTTAATTTCATTAATCAGAAACATCTTTCTTGTGAGCAAGCTTTAGTCTTAACATTGCAAAAAAAAACATCTTTCTCTTACAAAGAAAGTTTTCAGCATATGTGGGCTTGTATTCTGCTTGCATGCTCAGTTACACTAAAATAGTGTTACTTGTTCACAGAAGCACTAAACTAAGTCTCTTATGCTTAGAAGCTCAAACAGAACTTCAAGAACATAAAACTCCTAACACATTAAAATCTGTCTTTCTGCGATCAAGTTTTTATCTTAACATTGCATAAACCAAATTTCTCTTACTGACAAAGAAGATTTTCTGCATATGTGGTATTGCCTTCTCTTCATTTGCTTAGTTGCACTAACATAGTGTTAATGTTCACAGATGCACTAAACTAAGCTTCTTGTGCTTAGAAGCTTTAAAATAAATTCATGAGTATAAAACTCCTAACAAAGTAAAATTGGTCTTTTTGCATAACAAATAACATTTCATTTCACATCTTAGAAACGTCTTTCATGTGGGCAAGATGCTTTGCATCTGTGCGCTTGCATGCTCTTTATTTGCTTAGTTGCACTAAGATAGGGTTACTGTTTACAGAAGCACTAAACTAAGCCTCTTATGCTTTGAAGCTCTAACATAACTTCAAGAACATAAAACTCCTAACACATTAAAATCTGTCTTTCTGAATTGCATATAACATTTCATTTCATTAATCAGAAACATCTTTTATGTGGGCAATCTATAGTTTTAACATTGCATAAACCAACTTTCGCTTACAGAGAACGAAGGTTTTCAGCATATGTAGGCTTGTATTCTCTTCATTTGCTTAGATGCACTAACATAGTGTTACTGTTCACAGAAGCACTAAATTAATCCTCTTGTGCATAGGAGCTCTAACATAACTCCATGAGCATAAAACCCCTAACACGTTAAAATCTGTCTTTCTGTGATCAAGTTTTTATCTTAACATTGCATAAACCAAATTTCTCTTACTGACAAAGAAGAATTTCTGCATATGTGGGCTTGCATTCTCTTCATTTGCTTAGTTGCAAGCCGAAGAACAGCAGAGTCGTGGTAGAAAGTTCGGAGATGGTATTAAAGTAGCTCAGTTTAAATGTATTGTATGAATTGCCCTTACTATGGAATAAAAAATACAGAGTGTATGTTTACATTTAGTTAAAAGTGGTTGTAAAACATCAGCTCCAGTGGTGCAGATGGATAAGCGCTTGTCGTTGGCTTTTTGACGCGATTGACCTGGGTTCGATCCTGCCTTTTGCCTAACTTTTTTCCCCTCCCTTTTCAAATCTCGTATCACATCGTAAAGGCATTTATTTTCAATAAAAATTAAGGAAATAATCAAAAAGTTGAAAATAAAGTATCGGATAGGGTTAGGGTAGGTGTCGGGAGGGCTTTATTGTACCAATAAGGTGGCATCCATTTAATAATTAAAATTAAAATTATAATTTACACTCAATACGTTATTATTGCATACTGTTTTATAATGTACTACAATACTGAAGTGCAGATAATTGCCACTATTTGCAACAAGTAGTATACTTGATAAATTCATACAATATATTTAAACTGAGCTACTTTAATACCATCTCCGAACTTTCTACCACGACTCTGCTGTTCTTCGGCTGGTTCTTCCTGTATACGTTGATTGACAGATGTCTCGTCCAGTCAGCGGTGAGTAATCCCAAACCAATGGTGCTGTCTCAAACTATACCTACCTCTTTCGGTTTGTCTGATTTGTCGTTGTGTTTTCTGACTTGTTATTTTGTTTTCGAATTTGTCCTTGTGTTTTCTGACTTGTTATAATGTTTTCTGAATTGTTGTTGTGCTTTCTGAATTGTTATTTAGTTTTTTAGACTTGCATTTGCGTTTGTAATTTGTAATTTTGTTTTCAGAATTGTGATTTGCTTTGCACTTCTCGACCACCGTATGTTACAGTTCACTGAAGCATTAATTTAAGCTTCTTGTGTTTAGAAGCTCTAACACAAATTCATGAGTAAAAAACTAAGTAAAATCTGTCTTTCTGCATTGCAAATAACATTTCATTTCACATGTTAGAAACATCTTTCATGTGGGCAAGCTATAGTCTTAACATTGCATAAACCAACTTTCTCTTACAGAGAACGAATGTTTTCAGCATATGTGGGCTTGCATTCATTTGCTTAGATGCACTAACATAATGTTACTGTTCACAGAAGCACTAAATAAACTAAGCTTCTTGTGCTTAGAAGCTCTAATATAACTTCATGAGTATAAAACTAACAAATTAAAATCTGTCTTTCTGCATTGCAAATAACTTTTCATTTTCAGCATATGTGGACTTGCATTCTCTTCATTTGCTTAGTTGCACTAACATAGTGTTACTGTTCACAGAAGCACTAAACTAAGCTTTCTTGTGCTTAGAAGCTGTAACAACTTCAAGAGCATAAAATTCCACGGTAACACTTTATAATAACTTGCATTAATAAATAATTAACAAACATTATATAATGTTTAACTAATCAATACTTAATATATATTCACAAATCTGGAAATATGAGATAATGTCCTTGTTAATGTTAACTAATGAACTTAATAAACATTACCAAATGATTAACAGATCACTAATTAATGTAAATTGAAAAGCTTACAAATGTCATTAAACATTCTATTCATATGATCATGCTTTTTTTTTTTTTAATTTTCAAATGATTTTGACTGATGGTTTACAATTATTAAAAGCTTCATTAATAAATCATTAACAAACATTATATAATGCTTAACTGATCATTAATGTTTACAAATGTCATGAAACTTTCAATGTGTTTTAAAAATCTACAAAAGATTTGAACAGAAATTACACAATGAACAAAGTATATTTGTTAATGTACTTTTGAATGCTTACAAGTGTCATTAAACTTCAGTTCACATATTAGCTAATGCTCATTATTACATTTACAAATGTTGTAAAAAATATAGCTTAATTTTTTTATTAATTAATAATTATATTAATATTAATAATTAAATTAATTATAAACTATTCATGTTAATATTAATAATAATAATTAATATTATAATGTTAATTATATTAACTCATAATCACAGTGTAACGCCCCTGTAGACTGTTTATTGTGGTTTCTTCCCCTTTTGTTGGTTTAGCCCGTACTTAATCATCAGTTTATCACCTCATTGTGCTCACCTGTCTGCCCCTCGTTATCTGCCCTATATTAGTTCCTGTCTCTTGTATTCTAGTTTGTTGGTTATTGTGAATGTTAGCCTGTGTATTGATGTCTGGAGCATCAACCTGAGCCCATCGATGACGGAGAGCCATTTCCCGCCGCGATCCACGAGCCGGAGCGAAGCCCCGCGGCTGAGAAGAGGATCGCCTCGGATGTTGAGCCCAACCCGACAGACCAGGTGCGAGAGCCGGTGACAGTGCCTAATCCTCAGTTTAGTCCAGGAAGGGCTCCCGATCCCCTGTCGAGCCTAGGAATGGGTCTCGATCTCCTGTCGAGCCTAGGAATGGCTCTCGATCCCCTGTCGAGCCTAGGAATGGCTTTCGATCCCCTGTCGAGCCTAGGAATGGCTCTCGATCCCCAGTCGAGCCTCGGAATGGCTCCTGATCCCCAGTTAAGCCCAGGAAGGGCTCCTGATCCCCAGTTCAGCCCAGGAAGGGCTCCTGATCCCCAGTCCAGCCCAGGAAGGGCTCCGGATCCCCAGTCCAGCCCAGGAAGGGCTCCGGATCCCCAGTCCAGCCCAGGAAGGGCTCCGGATGTTTCGTTTAGCCCAGGAAGGGCTCCTGAT
>NW_015644357.1:23618-29860 GCF_001515625.1 Sinocyclocheilus rhinocerous
TGGCTCCTCCCTCCATCGTCACCTCCCTGGACTCTGTTAGCCTCCCTGGACTCTGTTAGCCGTCCTCCGCCGGAACCTCCACCTGTCTGGTCTGCCTGCCAGCCCTTTGCCTTCCCCGTCACCATCTCACATCCACTGCTTTGTCCTCCTCCTAGTCCCCCCCTGCCCCTCCCTCTGTTTCTACGGTGCGAGGACGCACCTTCCAGGAGGGGGGAGTAATGTAACGCCCCTGTAGACTGTTTATTGTGGTTTCTTCCCCTTTTGTTGGCTTAGCCCGTACTAATCATCAGTTTATCACCTCATTGTGCTCACCTGTCTGCCCCTCGTTATCCACCCTATATTAGTTCCTGCCTCCTGAGTCTGTAAAGGTCATATATTTAGTATTTGTTGTGTAGACTTCAACTATTTGCACATCTTAAATAATTTATTCATTATTTGTTAATGTTTTTGCAGTACCCAATCTAAAGTGGAAAGTATTCATCAATTGTAAATGTTTATAAACATTTACTAATTTTTTTGTATCTTTATTGGCACTGGACTTTTAGCTACTGTAACAAAGTTTGTGTAAAGGGTGGTTAGTTAAGTTTAGCTAAATGCTTGGTAGAGACACATTTATTAGTAAACATAAACAAGCACATTATTTCACATTTCTATGTGAATAAATATTAACAAATGATCCGTTAAACATTAAATAATGTTTGTTAATGATTTACTAATAAAAGTTATTATAAAGTGTTACCGGATTTTGGATTCGTTTGCTTATTTGACACTGACACTGCTATTGAACTAAACAGAATCAACATTAAACTAATTTAAGATAAATAATGATAACTGTCTTCTGCAGAGCTGCTTAACAGATGAAACTGAAGTAATTTCATAATTGAACAAATTGATGAAACAACAACATCAACAACGTTTCACTGTAATTTCATTGCAGATTGTGATGTTCCCTATAATTTCTTCTGTTTCTCAGAAATGCTCTGATTGGTCATGCTGATGAACTGCAGTCGTTGAACTGCAGGGTTGCCAGATCTGTTTAACAAAACCAGCCCAATGGCCAACAAAAACTAGCCCCAAAACTATCCTAAACATACCACAATTCACAATATGCCACTCCCATACTTAAAATGCATATTTTAGTTGATAATCACTATATGGTACTTAACATAAACACAGTCTGTTTTCAAAAAGGAGCTTACATGAGTTCAAAGGCTCCCAGTGTCTCTCCCTCACAAAAATCTCCTTACTCTGGTCATTATCCAGCACAGTTATATCATTGGTAAAATATACCTCTGGGGGAAAAAAAATCAACCTGCAGCAACAGTTTAGAGTAGCCCAATATTAGACTTGGTAACTCTGTTGATCTGAGATGATGTCTGGCATGTTGAAATCAGCAATCAAAAGTGTTGCAGAAAAGAAAGCCCCTTTAATATCATGTGATCTATCTCTTGACATGCATTATCATGCTTTTTCATGCACAGAATCACACTGAGATGCACAAGTCATGCATTTCTTCTTATGTCTGGGTAAGTGAGTGCTTTGATCATTTAATTATTTTCTGTCATAATTTTATAATACCCACAGTTTGTAAAATGTGTCCATGTCTACCGTAATAACTTGCTGTGGTTTTGCATTGATTTGCCTCAAAAACAGATCAATATGGTCACTATACTTATGATTGTATATTGATAGTATATAGTACATTAAAATAGTAGTTAAATAAAAGATAAAGTTAACAGTTAAAGAAGTTGCAATAAAATTAAGATACATTAAGATATTATATAATGCGTTACACTGAGATTATAAAAATCTTTTCCAACATGTCTTTACTATCGCTTTTTATCAAATTAACACACCCTTGCTGAATAAAAGTATTATGTTTAAAATAAATAAATAAATAAATTACCCCAAACTTTTGAGCGGGAATGTATATTGTTACAAAAGAGTTCTATTGTAAATAAATGTTTTTTTTTTATTTATTTTTTTACTTTTTATTAATCAAATAATCCTGAAAAGAAGTATCACTGGTTACAAAAAATATTAAGCAGCACAAATGATAACATTGATAATAAATCAGCTTATTAGAATGATTTCTGAAGGATCATGTGACACTGAAAACTGGAGTAATACTGAAAACAGCTTTGCATCACAGTAATAAATTATATTATATATATTATATAGATTATATTTCAAAGTATATATACTTTGAAATATAATTTATGTAATATATATATAATTATGACTTCACTATTACCACTTTTAACATAACATTAAAGCCTCTGTATGAAAACTAAAATCGTTTTTAAGTGGCACAAACAAAGGTTTGTTAAAAGTGTGTGTGTACCTGGCATTCCCTACATTATGGGAACCAAATGTTTTTTGGTCCCCACGAAGAAACAAGCTTATAAATCATAACAAATTAAGTTTTTTGAAAATCTAAAAATGAAGAAAGTTTTCTGTGAAGAGTAGGTTTAGGGGTAGGGTAAGAGGATAAAAAATACAGTTTGTACAATATAAAAATTACTCCCATGAATTCCCATAAAACATGAAAAGCAGTTATGTGCTTATTTAAAATGTTATGTGCACATTGTGCACAATACACTGAGCTGTGATGAAAATGTTTTAAAAAATGACAAATGACAGAATTTTTCTGTGACATGTTAATTTATTGTTGTATATTATATATTGACAAATTACAGATAGTAGCGAAAAAAGGTGTTTTGAGATATTTGTATTTATTTATTATTTTTATATTTTTATTTATACATTTTTTTTATTTATTATTATTATTATTATTATTTTATTTTTTGTTAAAGTCCACCGAGCTATAGTTGAAGAAACTCATTTTCACTGTAATAATGGCTGTAGTTTCTCTCGTCTGGCTACAGTACAGTCAGTAGGTGGCACTAGAGACGTTTGTGACGCTCCATAAAAGCAAAGATAGAAGAAGATATTACACGCAGATCCCGCCCGATTGACAGATGATTTCCACCAATCAAGGTAAAGCTGCCTTTTTCCCTTTCCGTGTGTTTCTATCCTGATAGGTCAGCTGGGCTGCGCTGTTTAGTTGAGCTTACCGGAAATCAGTCTATTTATTCAAAGTGAACTGAGCTTTTGTGTTTCTGCAAATATTACTATTACAAACTGTCAAACTTGGCTGAACTTCGGGAAACATGGAACAAGTCGGGAACAAGTATTTGTGCCAGGATTATTTCAGGCGTTTTTGGCTGTAGTTTAATAATCAGGGTAGTAAAGCATGTTAGAAGCTTGTACACAACTGTACAGAAATCAATTGTGTGTCCAAATTACCTTACTTACTACAGTTATATTTAACACAGTAAACGTATAATAAATTATTATATAGTGGGATGCCATCTTATAATACAAAATAATATTGCATCCACAGAGCTCTGAAAATTTGATGCTTTTTTATTTTGTATGATAGTGTAATACATGGTTGAAAAGTTATTACAAATTAGTTAATATAAGTTACTACACTTATTATTTTACAGAAACTATCATTAAATATATCTAGGGAGCTGTACAGAAAATGAGCATGATAGATTTTTGTAAGGGGGAGGTAACAGTGGGATTAACAATCCTTTTTAACACAATTATTTAAAAAAAGGAAAAAATAAGCAATATTTGTTTGACATTTCACTCTGTTCTGTCTGATTTTCTCAATAGCTTTGCATTCTTCAATGAACATGCAATTTGAGGATGGTATATTCATCAAAGATTACATCAGGATGATGGCGTATATGATCGTGTTGTGTTTCACACTGGCAATTTCATTATTATTTTGGTTCCTTTCCATAACTGCCAGCACATACTATGGTGAGAGTTCACTTTCTAATTTCTGTTTAAATACATAAGGGCTGTGTGTGAAACCAGACTTATTGCTCAGTTTCATACACTCAGTGTATGTGTATGAAAGGGCCTCCTATGGAAATAGGTTTCTAAGACACCTTAACCTCATGTCTAAATATCTAAATGTAAATTTAAACTAACTTTATAAATAACCAAAGAAAATATTTTGAGATCACAGTACTTATTTCTAAAAATTATATTTCATTAAAAAAATGTGGCATAAAATGTCACTAAAAACTGACCAATTGATAACAGTTGTAATTTATACATTATTCTTTCCACCATCTACACACACAGTGTATCCTTGCAGCTTGCAGCTTTAGACATAGCCATGATATCCCAACACAGAAAAACTGGCTATTATTTATTGTGTATTACTGTGCACACACAGGCACAATTTTAATCACTTTAAATTTAGTTACTAAAGATGAAAATTTAGTTAAAACCTGTAGTAGGAAAATATTGAGTAGAGATTATTGTGACCGTTATCATACAACAAAGTATGGCAACAGTATTACAAAGATGTTGTTTAATTGTAATAATTACAGTGCGTGTTTATACAAAGTGCACACAGTGCAAAATCAAAATGTAGATATTTGCAAATAATGGCGCTTTTCCACTGCGTGGTACGACTCGGCTCGGTACGGCACGACACGGCTCGGTTTGCGTTTCCACTGCAGTTTAGTACCGCTTTAGAGTGGGCGGGATTATCCACATGTCGTTATAGTTGCACCGCCTCTACTGCCGCGACTGGTACTGTACCCAGTGGAAAACCCCCCAAAAGTGAGCCTTACCATGCAGTGGAAAAGCGCCATAAGTGTGCAAAATCATTTTCTTTTTAAATAATTGGTTTTGAAAGCAAATTGAAATTGTAAACAGCATGGTTCACATATGCTTTGGAAAAGTCATGTTAATTAACAAAATTGTATGGTAATGTAAAATTGAGAGGATTCTGACTTTTCATGTCCAGATCATTCCATATAAAATACTGTTTTGCAGGTACTCTGCAGCCAGTATCACCATGGCGGTGGCTGTTCTCCGTGCTTGTCCCTCTTTTCATCACATTTCGAGCCTTTAAACGCAAGAATCTTGATCATGGTGGTGCCATAGGAGGTGAGGAATAAATTTTGAAGTTCAGATGGTCTTTTATGGGGTCATTTTAATGTCACATCAACATTTGTGACAGGTCGTAAAGGGTTGTTATACAAACCCCAAAACAGACATGCTTGGAATCTCATGTAATATGTAGAAAAAAAGTCACCAAAAACAAACCCCTCAACAATCTAAACCAACGTTTGCCAAGCCTTTTCCTGGAGGCACAGCAACAGTTTCGAGCTTTTCCTAATCAAACACTCCTGATTCCATACATAAGCACATTACTAGATACTCCAACACCTGAAAAAGATGGGTCAGATAAAAAAAAGACATCCAAAATGCGTACTGTTGGTGTGCCTCCAGGAACAGGCGTGGGAAACACTGATCTAAACTAACCCATTCTAACCAAACACACAGCAGATTATGGCATTAATTAAACATCCTGAACAAAACTGCCCATGATTCTAGGCACCTTAGAAATAGTACATAGGAAATGAAGTAAATATCAGACAAACTAAAATTATCGTATATATATATATCAGCCATACAGGTTAAATTCTGCAAATGAACATAAGCCTCTGAGTGCTTTTTCTGCATGTTACAGTATATGTTTAATTTTAAGTATTTTATTTTATGTGAACCCCTAATGCCTCAGTAATTCAGGATTCTGGGAGAGGAAAGAAAGCCACAGACGGAGATCAGAGAGCCAAAAAAGGATAAAATGTCAACAATGTCATATTTCAGCTATTTAGAAAAATTCCAGATTGCAGTTTCAACTGTAACATGATAAACATCATGACTGGGTCAACAGATTAACTGTAAAGATCTGGCTCAAAACATTGATTCATTCATAATCTGGACTTGAGCTGCTTCTCTCCTGAGTGTGTCAGCAAGAGGGTGTGTAATATACTATTATAATATTTTGAAGTGATAAAAAAGCTTGGAAATATGCAAATACAGAACTGGAACGTTTAGCATAATACATTGTATTTTATAAGAGAACCACACTGGATATACAGGTGCATCTCAATAAATTAGAATGTCATGGAAAAGTTCATTTATTTCAGTAATTCAACTCAAATTGTGAAACTCGTGTATTAAATAAATTCAATGCACACAGACTGAAGTAGTTTAAGTCTTTGGTTCTTTTAATTGTGATGATTTTGGCTCACATTTAACAAAAACCCACCAATTCACAATCTCAACAAATTAGAATACTTCATAAGAACATAAAATAGAATACTTCATAAAAACATTTTTAGTGAATTGTTGGAAAG
>NW_015644357.1:30983-35395 GCF_001515625.1 Sinocyclocheilus rhinocerous
TTTTTTTTATTGGTCTTATGGAGTATTCTAATTTGTTGAGATAGTGAGTTGGTGGGTTTTTGTTAAATGTGAGCCAAAATCATCACAATTAAAAGAACCAAAGACTTAAACTACTTCAGTCTGTGTGCATTGAATTTATTTAATACATGAGTTTCACAATTTGAGTTGAATTACTGAAATAAATGAACTTTTCCACGACATTCTAATTTATTGAGATGCACCTGTATAGGAACTGCTCTGAGATTGCTTTATAATAATATAATTTAATACTATCTCTCCTTTCTCCTCAGTCAAATCCACATGCAGCAGTAATTATGAGGTCTATAGTATAGTCGTTCTTCCTCTGCCAGCATGCAACCTTTGGCATTGAGGAATTAGTAGGCCTGTCATGATTATTACATATACAATAAGATTCTTTGGAGATAAATAAATAATTAAAAACACAGCATTACATTCTGAACCAGTTTGCCTCAAGAAACATTGTAGTAAGTCAAATTGTTGGATAATATTTGAAAATATTTTTAAAAATACTTTTGTGAATGAAAACCTCAACAAAAATGCATCATACAATTCTCTGTCTGTACTAAGACAATAATGTAAAAAATGCTTATTTATAAAAGAAACATAATACATCTTTTTGCAAAAATGGCTTAAAGCTTTTGAACCTTGTGAATTGCTGCTTGCAGCTATAATTTTGACAATGACAAAAATGTTTGCCTGTTGTCATTTGAATATTTTAAGACAGAAATATATTACTATTACATAATATATTGTATAATAATAACAGAGCATCTTGTTCTTGCTGTGGCTGGATTACTGATCATGATGTGACTAGATTAATAAATTGCCAATTAACAAATCTTCATCTCTTTGCAGCGATGCTGGTTGGCTTTGTTCTTACTATGGCCAACATGAGCTTTTTTGGAGCTTTGTTCACCTTTTTTGTCACGTCCAGCAAACTAACCAAATGGAAGGGAGACATCAAAAAACAAATTGACTCAGATTATAAAGAAGGTATGTGTGGTTCTTTACTGAACAATTCTGATATTTCAGAATATTTTTTTCTCATTCTTATGGGCTAGTTTTGAGTAGACAAAGAAATCTCTATTTTTGTTGCTTGTCTTTGTAGTGCAAATAGCTAGTTTTACCTTTTTTGTTATTCTTCCAGTTATTTACTTATATGGGCAAATTAATCAGATGTATTGGTGTGACTGTGGGTAGACAGACAACAGATTTTATTTATGTTTAATAGGTTTTCAATTCAATTCAGGAACGATTTTTTGTGAATTCAGAACAGTTTACTATGAGATTCAATCCAATTTTGATTAATGATTGTATTCTGAATTTATAGAATTCATTCATTCATAGGAGTATTTACTTCCTACCTGTAAAATAAAAAAATGGTATATGTAGAAATTGACTTAATCCAAGATTTTAAAGAATGCTTTAAAATCATTAGTTCGTTCTGTTGTGCAGGCAGATTTTAATGTTTAGTCTACACAACCTGATTGCAGTGTTCCAGATACATTAAGCAGCAATCATACAACACTTCTATGGATAGTCTACCCTAGGATATCATGCACTTTTCCAACTAATCCTAAACTTTTCTTCACTGAATATAAAAAAATGCCCTATTTTTTAATCATTCTCTAACTCATGGTGTCTTAACAGATGACTGAATCAATTGCTAGTTGCTGAGAAAAGCATTTTCAGACGTAATTAGCCTATTGGGTTTTGCGTTTAGATATACAGGTGCTAGGCCTGTCACAATAACAACTTTTTGTTGTGCGATATATTGCCCCAGAAATAATTGCGATAAGCGATATTATTGTCATTTTAAAGACCATTTTATGCCACTGAATATAAAGTAACAGCATAATAATGCAAGAAGGCCTACACACTTCCAAATGACAACAAACTTTTAATTTTTAAGAATATTTAGATCATGGAAATTAAGTATCAAAATATTAGATACCTTAAAAAACTTGAATAAATAGTAAATAAACATTTCTAACAAAAGTGCAAAGTAACAAGTAGAAAAAAAGAAAAATGCACGAAGAACTTTTATGGAGATTTTTCCATCAACAGATTTTTCCCGGACCTTCTTTTCTCTGTAAATTAAGGGTGCACACTATTGCTGAAAAACACAATCACTACTCAGCAGTCAGATGTCCGCATGCACAAAGGCACAGATCCCTAAACAAAACCATATCTGCAGATTAAACTTTTTTTGTAGAAGCATTTTTTAAATTTGAACTAGCACCTCATGACTACACCACGTTATGTACGAGAAGCTGCAAAAGACACAGGCACAAGTGGAATGTACAAAACATGGTGACATTAATTTTTAAATAAATATAATGGGCGATATATTGCGTCACCAAAAATGATTGAGGTCATGTACATATATTGCGCGATAAGTCGATATATTGATTATTGCGACAGGCCTAGCTAATGAATGTTTGTGGCTTACCCTCCTTGTGAAGGGTGTCAATGATTGTCTTCTGGACAACTGTCAGATCAGCAGTCTTCCCCATGATTGTGTAGCCTAGTGAACCAAACTGAGAGACCATTTTGAAGGCTCAGCAAACCTTTGTAGGTGTATTGAGTTGATTAATTGATTTGCATGTCTATTCTAATTTGTTGAGATAGTGAATTGGTTGGTTTTTGTTAAATGTGAGCCAAAATCATCACATGTAAAAGAACCAAAGACTTAAACTACTTCAGTCTGTGTGCATTGAATTTATTTAATACACGAGTTTCACAATTTGAGTTGAATTACTGAAATAAATTAACTTTTCCACGACATTTTAATTTATTGAGATGCTCCTGTATATTTAGACATGGTGAAAGGTTTTAGATTTTTGTTAGTCTCTTAGTCTCTGAGTCTTAAACACAGCCTGTGGTCCCACTCTGTCTGAAAATATTCATATGTATTTTTACAAATATGTTCCTTCAAATTTGAATAAACATAAAGATTTACAGTTGAAGTCAAAATTTTACATACACCTTGCAAAATCTGCAAAATGTTAATTATTTTACCAAAATAAGAGGGATCATACAAAATGCATGTTATTGTTTATTTAGTACTGACCTGAATAAGATATTTCACATATGTTTACATATAGTCCACAAGAGATGTTTACATATAGTTGTAGCGTCTGGACCAATCAAACACACAATTTTGCATTTGATTTAACAAATTACCGTATTGGCCCGAATATATACGACCCTGATTATAAGACGACCCCCCTTTTTCCAGATATACCTTTTGGAAAAAGGCTTTTTAAAAAACAAATCTTGTTTTTTCTCAGTAAAACACATTTTGTCTTCAATTATTTTGATTGTTCTGCACCTTTGACATCGCTCGTTGTTGTCTATTTTTGTCTGGGATTTTGTAGCGTCTGGACCAATCAAACACACAATTTTGTATTTGATTTAACAAATTAGTTATTCATTAGATTAACAAATCGTCACAGACCCCTCACCCAATAAACTGGGTGCCAGGATGTCTGCGAACGACACCAGGCCCCCCCTGGTCCCCATGGCAACCAATGCTGATATCACTGGTTTTATGGCCCAAAGGAATGAATGTAGAGAAAATCACTACCTTTTCCATAGGAAGAGACACAATGCACAGTAGAAATGGACTCTTCCCTAATTAATTCATAGGAAAACCTTTCTTTGAATGAACACACATATCCTTCAGGTCATTGTGTATGTTGTCTTTGATATTTTATACTGTTTTATGCAGGCTTATGATGGAACCACTCGTTCCTGTCATCTTACCTATATGCAATCCTACCATGATTAATTATTCATATTTCCCAATGAGCTGATTCGCTACATAGTCCACAAGAAAAAAATGATTGTTGAATTTATACAAATGACCCCATTCAAAAGTTTACATACACTTGATTCTTAATACTGTGTTGTTACCTGAATGATCCACAGCTGTGTTTTTTGTTTAGTGATAGCTGTCATGAGCTGATAGTCATGAGTCCCTTGTTTGTTCTGAACAGTTAAACTGCCTGCTGTTCTTCAGAAAAATCCTTCAGGTCCCACAAATTCTTTGATTTTCCAGCACTTTTGTATATTTGAACCCTTTCCAACAATGACTATATGATTTTGAGATCCATCTTTTCACACTGAGGGCAACTGAGGGACTCATATGCAACTATTACAGAAGGTTCAAACGCTCACTGATGCTCCAGAAGGAAAACCCATGCATTAAGAGCAGAGGGGTGAAAACTTTATGAATTTGAAGATCAGGGTAAATTTAACTTATTTTGTCTTCTGGGAAACATGTAAGTATCTTCTGTAGCTTCTGAAGGGCAGTACTAAATGAAAAAAATATATTTAGGCAAAATAAGAAAAATGTACACATCTTCATTCTGTTCAAACGTGTTCAC
>NW_015644357.1:35586-45382 GCF_001515625.1 Sinocyclocheilus rhinocerous
GTGTTGTTACCTGAATGATCCACAGCTGTGTTTTTTGTTTAGTGATAGCTGTCATGAGCTGATAGTCATGAGTCCCTTGTTTGTTCTGAACAGTTAAACTGCCTGCTGTTCTTCAGAAAAATCCTTCAGGTCCCACAAATTCTTTGATTTTCCAGCACTTTTGTATATTTGAACCCTTTCCAACAATGACTATATGATTTTGAGATCCATCTTTTCACACTGAGGGCAACTGAGGGACTCATATGCAACTATTACAGAAGGTTCAAACGCTCACTGATGCTCCAGAGTGATGCATTAAGAGCCGGGGGTGAAAACTTTTTGAATTTGAAGATCAGGGTAAATTGTAGGGCTGTCCCCTAATAGTCGACTAACCGTTAGTCGACCAGAAGAGGCTTGGTTGACCGAAATTTTATTAGTCGCTTAGTCACAGAAAAAATAAAAAAATCCACAGGCGAAGTCACGCAGTCCGTGACTAACAGATCGTTAACGGCTGGTATTTATGGTAATACAGTACATCAGGCAGGACATCCAAACGCTCGCCTATCATTCATCGACATCAAATATGGCTTATCATCTGAAATATGTAAGTATTAGCAACTTTACATGGCCGCTCAATCTAATGATAACCTAGAGAAATGTGCGCTATAGTGGAGTGGAGCTGAACAGTAGCACTCACTGCAGGACAGATGGAGGCGCCGGTGTGGCCCCTTGCTCTTAAAATACTCCCTCATTTTTAATCATACAGATAAGAGTAATACATCTTTCAAATCTGTAAAGACTCTACGTTTATTTGTGTGCACTCACAATAACAACAAAACACGCTTTTGTAAAATAATGAAAGCAAACGTGCTTTCTGCCGTCTTGCGGTCTCTGTGAACTTGAGCGTGAAACTCCATGTATATCTGCCTTACAGACATTAAAAATATATCTACAGACAAATCACATAAAAGTTTGATGCCATTCAAGGAGTTGTTCTGCTCTGTTTGGCCATTGTAATTCACTTCACCCTTTCTGAATTCTGCAGAGGCTTAGATGTTTGCTTGACATGGATGTTTTCTTGTGTGGAAGTGGCGCAGATGAGGCACTTGTTTCTTCAGCTCTGGTGGTATCCTAAGAAGCGGTTCATTAGATAGTTTGTTGTGTTCCCCAAATCAAATTTTTCTTTAATTTCCCTCTTTTGATTGCACATTTTGGATTTTTTTTAATTTACTTTTTTTTTTTAATTCACATTTAAGTGCAAATAACAGTATGTTAGTCTTGAACGAGTAAGCTTTGAGCTTAAGCATTTTTTAATGCTCATTTGTTTGTTTATGCATCTGTCCAATGCAGCCTCCAACCCAATCTTTCTCAAAGTGTTTTTTTGATTTTGCTGTATAGAATGCTTGTTGATAACATTACTTGTGTGTCTTTAATGTCTGCAGGAGGCCAGAGGAACTGGTTGCAAGTTTTCTGTAATGGTGGGGTTCCTACTGAATTGGCCCTGCTCTATATGATTGAAGTTGGTCCTGGAGAAATACCTGTGGATTTTGGGAAGCAATATTCCGCTTCATGGATGTGCTTATCACTCTTAGGAGCCCTGGCTTGCAGCACAGGGGACACCTGGGCTTCTGAAGTTGGTCCTGTGCTTAGTAAGAGAAAACCCAGGCTCATTACCACCTGGAAAGATGTCCCAGCAGGTACAGAGTCCAAAAATTTAATGGTTAAAATTAACAGAATATTCTAAGTAAGAATTTAAGGGGGTCCTATTATACTTTTTCACTTTTTCAACTTTAGTTAGTCTGTAATGTTGCTGTTTGAGCATAAAAAAAGATCTGCAAAGTTACAAAGTTCAAAGTCCACTTCAAAAGGAGATATTTTATTTAACAGAAATCACTTTTCAAAAACTACAACGAACGACTCGTTATGCCAGACGGGGGAGAGAGTTGTTGTAATAATGTAAAATATGTGAAAGATAATGTGTTTTTCGAACAACCTAGTATGAGAGCCTGTTCTAGTACACCCCCAAAACAAAATCAAGACTTTGTAAAAGAGCATAATAGGACCCCTTTAAGTATAATTTAAATGTGATTCAGATGTTGTGAATTACCACAGACCATAATTATGGCCAGGATTTTAAATTTATTTTTTTTATTCAGCAGTCAAGCTACTCAGAAGTTGTACTTGCCAAAACAAAAATATCAGCAATAATCCAGATTATAAAAATGACAGTTTAGGTTTAAATATATTTACAATAAAATCTAATTTTGAATTATTACATTTACATTACATTTAGTCATTTAGCAGACGCTTTTATCCAAAGCGACTTACAAATGAGGAGAATAGAAGCAATCAAAAGTAACAAAAGAGCAACAATATGTAAGTGCAAATGACAAGTCTTGGATTAGCCTAACGCAGTACACGTAGCGAGGTATTTTATATATATATATATATATATAGACACACACACACACACACACACACACACAAAGAAAAACAAGTAGATAGAATAAAAAAAATAGAAAGCTAGTGTTAGTTTTTTTAAATAAAAAAGATAAATAGATAAAGTTTAATTAAAATAGAATAGAAAGTGCTAGAGTTAGAGGGTCAAATAAAGATGGAACAGATGTGTTTTTAGTCGTTTCTTGAAGATGGCTAAGGACTCAGCTGCTCGGATTGAGTTGGGAAGGTCATTCCACCAGGAGGGAACATTTAATTTAAAAGTCTGTAAAAGTGATTTTGTGGTTCTTTGGGATGGCACAATCTAGCGACGTTCACTTGCAGAACGCAAGCTTCTAGAAGGCACATAACTCTGAAGTAATGAATTTAGGTAAAGGGGTGCAGAGCCAGTGGTGGTTTTGTAGGCAAACATTAATGCCTTGAATTTAATGCGAGCAGCTACTGGTAGCCAGTGCAAATTGATGAACAGAGGTGTGACATGCGTTCTTTTCGGCTCATTAAAGATTAATCTTGCAGCGGCATTTTGGATTAATTGTAGAGGTTTGATAGAAGTGGCTGGAAGACCTGCCAAGAGAGCATTGCAATAGTCCAGCCTGGATAGAACAAGAGCTTGAACAAGGAGTTGTGTTACATGTTCTGAAAGAAAGGGCCTGATCTTCCTAATGTTGTATAAAGCAAATCTGCAGGACCCGGCAGTTTTAGCTTCTTGAAGATGGCTAATGACTCAGCTGCTCGGATTGAGTTGGGAAGGTCATTCCACCAGGAGGGAACAGTTAATGAAAAACTCTGTGAAAGTGATTTTGTGCCTCTTGAGATGGCACAATAATGCGTCGTTCACTTGCAGAACGCAAGCTTCTAGAGGGCACATAAGTCTGAAGTAATGAATTTAGGTAAAGGGGTGCAGAGCCAGTGGTGGTTTTGTAGGTAGATTTTTATTAAATCACTTTTGACTGTTTTATGTCTTGTTTGCGGATAGCGTAAATATGAACGAGTAGTGCCACCAATCCTATCTGTTGCAAAATACTTTGAGACTGTGACTTTTCTTATAAAACAGCATTTATTTCCCCAAATATAGCTGACCCAAAATAATTGTTTAAACATAAAACAATGTGGTAAGATTAGTGGACAAGCTTTCAGCTATTTCTTTTCATCAGCTGTTTCAAGTCAGCATACTTAACTCAACGTATTAAAGCCTCTTTTCCACTTACGTTCATAAAAAAAAACATTATTCTCACTCCGACAGTGATGAAAAGCATGCCACATAATATGATGACATCATTATACCCTAGCAATAGAATTTCACAAAATTCCCATGCCATTCGCCACTTTGTGTCAGAATACACTGATCAGCCACAACATTAAACATTACACCGGTTCAATAGTTGTCCTTCCTTGCACCTCTTTTGGTAGGTACTAGGGATGTTTAACAGCGATCGAGTACTCGAGTACCTGGCTGTGACAGCAATGATCAATCATGAAAACGATGAACGTGAATTTATTTATTTTTTCTCTGATTGGTTATAGCAGCACTTTGGGCGGCACCCTGAGCTCTGATGGTTTAGCTTGCCACAGCATGCAGTCCAAAGTATAGACATGAGAAGAGAGAGAAGCATGGCTTCGAAGTCACATAGTGATGTCTGGGTTAGCTACATACATATCGGATTAATCTAATATAGGATGCGTTGGGATATTAACATGCTGAATGCGATGCATATTACCAGTGTTTAGTTTCATGATCAAATTCAAGTTAATTTCATGTTCAAATTCAGTTATTTGAGATGGTCATACTGCTTTTAGATGTTTCTTTTTTTTAAATACAGATGTTATAATAATGCAGCAGTGCGTTTTTCGTCATATTTGTTCAACAGTAGGCATACTTCAATTAAAATTGTTTTCGTACTTAATATGGCTTCGAAAACGCGCAGGCGATTTCAGGAATCACTTGATAATGTAGATGAAAATATAGCACAAATCTGCCATAAATATAGCATTATAATGAGAACTTTATAGAAATCTATAGTAAATTCTGTTTTCTTTACTTGAAACATCACGGTGGGAGCTCTGTCTCACTCTCTGTCTCTCGCTATAGTACGTAACTTAAAGTTCACTGGCATTTGCATCCTTTTGTACAGATACAACAGATACAGTTGTAATGTTACAATACAATACAATATAAGTTTATTTGTATAGCACATTTAAAAACAACTGGTGTTGACCAAAGTGCTTTACAAGGCTAAAAGAAACAGACAATAATGACACAAAGCATTTAAGCACTAGAGAAACAATAAAAGAAGGCCCAGAACTTAAATGTAATGTTACGTCTATGTTATGTATATGTTATCTGATTAATATCATAGGATGTGTCATAGAACGGGTTTCAGTTTATTGGCATAAAGTCACTCTTCAGCTTCACCTCAGGCAGCTATTTCTTTTTAGATGCTCCTTTTTAATAACATTGCTGCATCATAATCATAATCTAACAGTGTTCTAATCATGTGTTCATGTTTTCATAGACAGGTTTTTATGTCATATTTTTATTTTTGAAACCTATCGATGATCAAAATAAGAAATTGCCAAAAATGTGACAGAACATGATATTAACCTCCATATTGGCAAATGAGTTCATAGTGTAACCTGTCTCGGTTAATTTTCATTTGCATTTGGAGGGTTGGTGAGTGTTAATTTTAACACCCTGATTATGGTCAGTAAGTGATTTATGTAAGCAAAAGGCCTTTGTCTTAACTGCTATAAAATGGTTTATAGGTACCAATGGCGGAGTCACTCCTGTTGGATTAGTGGCCAGTGTTTTGGGTGGAGGCACAGTGGGAACAGCGTACTACTTCATGCAGCTCCTGTTGGTAAAAGATCTGCATTTAGCAGTTCCTCAGTGGCCTATCATCTTGTATGGAGCAATAGCTGGTCTGTTTGGATCTCTGCTAGATTCATTCCTCGGTGCAACCATGCAGTATTCAGGTAATCTGGCTGATTATTATTAAAGGTAAATAAAATCAAATAGATTAATTTATATATTTTTCCCCCTGTGGTCCACCACAATATTATTGCAAGTTTCTTGCAACAGTCATACTAACAATGCTAATTTACTTTTATGCAATATAAATAATTTATCATCTTCTGTCAGCGCTCCTTTTGATTCTAATTGGACATGAAAAGTTACTTAGCACTGAATGATTATTGATTCTTAAAATCCCAAGATCAATCTTTTAATCAGTGCCTATGGATGTTACGTTAATAGTGCAAAATAAAATGTAACTTAATGTTACTTTATTTATTTAACAATAATGATGAAGGATTCATCATTATTATTAAATAATTCCATATCTTGAGAAATGCTGTCACCTCCTCCGTATTGTTATCTGTTATAAACTAATGAAGAAAAATATTTGGAAATATGAAGTCAGTGAAGCAGTTTGGTTTTATATTATAACATATTTGGGGGGAAAGGTCAGTGTGACGTAACTAACATGCAATACATGGTAATTTTTCATATTGGACTGACTTATTTGTCATTTCTGCTGGGTTTTCTTTTAATATTTGTTTAAAATTTTCTAGGTGTTTCACTATTTTTTTTTTCTTTCCATCAAGGATACGATGAATCCATTGGGAAGGTTGTGAGTTATGAGTCACCGAGCGTTAAAAGAATATGTGGGAAACCCATCCTGGACAATAATGGAGTGAATCTGTTCTCTTCTGTACTCATAGCACTATTCCTGCCTGGGTTTGCTTGGATATTCTAGGCTAGGCACTGAATTTTAAGTTTAATTGTGTATCATGTCCCTTTTAAGATAAAAAGCAGTTTATGCTAAAACAATGCCATTACCATAACACCATGGATTTTTTTTTTTTTTAATTTAATCAAGCACAATTTAAACTCCCAATGTCTTTGTTTCTACGCATTGTATTGAGGCTTTCAAAATTACTTTAAAGTTGAAATGTGTAATGTTAAAATATTTCACATAGGAGAACAAATAAATTATATTAATCTTGAATTATACTGACTCTCCAAGTATTTCCTCTTGTGTGCCTCTATGACTTTGGAAAGACTTGTGATGGCAAATAGGCAAATATTTAAGCATTACAGCACGGTACACAGAGCTCAAAATACTGTAAAAACCTGTCAAAGTCACAGACTACTAGAGCCAAGAATAGTTTCTAGGCCACTACAGGTCCGATCACTTCATTACATGCCCACTAGGCAATTTTTTTCGTAGTCCATTTCTTACATAATCATTTTAAATGAATAGCGTTTTCTGTTTATCACCAAATGTATGTGTCTCTGTGTAAGTGTCTATGCCATTTATTACAGGTGTAGGTTCTGGTGTTTTGTGTATGTCAGAGATCAACACATTCAAGTATTCCATTGGAATGTATGTGTACTTTGTGGAATAAAGTACCCTTACACACAAAGCATGCTAGGTTCTTCAGCCATTCAACCATCCCTTTCTGTTTACTGTCTTGAATTAAAAATAATAATTATGATTATGAGCCATTTGGTGATTCTGAATATTTTTTTAAGTATTTATATTTTGTTCCAGATATGTAAAATAATAGTGTTCAAAACTAACACTCGCCAAGCACCAAACGTGGGGTTGAAATGGCTTTGGCAAGTAAAATTGCAAAAAAAAGAGTAAAATTTCAAGGAAGTAAAATTTCTAATTAAGAAAATAACATGCATTACAGGTAAAGATGGTAATAGCTGCTCCTGCTCCAGGTTACCTATGCAAACATATTTTACATGTAGCCTAGATGATGTTTGGATATTACAACAAAACCATATACTAACAAATAGCATGTTTACACAGACCCATAATGACCCATTCTGCTATCACCTAAAAACACTGGAGCCTCAACTGCTTGTCACTGCATTTATGTACATTTACTTTAGTTTGGAATCTGATTTAAGATAGGAAGGCAAATGTGGTCAATTGGAACACGCCTATGGTGTGCTACATGGATGATGTTTTTGTGTAGGCCAAACCTGTGGATCCTTCAAAAAGAGACACGGCAACAATCACTAAAGTAAAAGCTAAAGTTGAGCTATATGCAAACTACACCACAGTTGTGTAACTTAAACGACACCACCATTAAAGCTTCTGACAACTCTTTCAATCTTTAAAAACATGTTCATTGATCCACTGTGCACTTCTTATATTGTGGATGAGTCTGCCCCCCAACTTTTTTTGGGAATGTGTCCAATGCTGTATTATTTTGAGAAAATTCAGTTTGTTTACATGCATTTCTTTTAGATTGTTTTTCTTTGATGTTGAATAATGATGTTTTACTTGGCTTCTGTAGTTTACTTTTTTTTTTAAATAAATGTACCTCCAAGAACTGTAAAGCTTTCATCTGAAAAAAGAAATCCATCTCATTTTGTCACGTATGTAATATTTACGTATTTTACATGTGAAGGATTTTATGTAAGAAAACTCCACATTAAATTATATTCCACACTAAATAATTTCACATTTCAGCACTGATGCTGCACAGCTAAGGAAGGGAAGCACTAAAGAATCTAGCACACACTTTAAGATAATTTATAGTATAATAGTCATATAAAGACATATGTGTTAAAAGGTAAGAATATAAGTAATCATAAGGACAGCACATTGTAACCTGACACCAGCACCTGCAAAACATTGCACATTACAGATTAAACAACATTTCACGTAAATACAATTTTAAAGACCACACATATTATACAAATAAATAATAAAAAAGATAACAAATAAATGCCACTGGACTGACAATATTTTAAACTTCACACTCATTTGAACTATTGACCTATGACATCCTATAACATGCAGTTAATTTAAATGTCAATGTTTGCCATCAGTCACAACACATGACTTACTTTTTGACTTCTCTTTCGGCCAGACAGTAACAGGGAATGATTTCTTTTGGACGTCAGTTGTTCATTTAATTTTATTTCATTTATTTTAATTATTTAAGTGCCAATACACAGACAGAAATTAATCGCCTTGCCAGTTATCACCAGATGGTAACACTGTGTTGAAAAGCCTTTTGCTTCGCAAAGCTTAATTTTACCTTTACTAATGTGTATTTAAACCCCTGGCCTCTTTGTAATTTTAATAAAATAGAACTAAGCAGATTTACTGTACATCTTCTACAAAAGTATTTTCTCTTAGCGTGACCTGATCCATTATGGCATTGGCAATAATCAGTGTTGTGCCCTTTTTGGCATGATGACAGTTAAACTCTGCAGTCCTTTTTAGCCACTTGTTAGCAACCGCCTTTTTCAAGACAGATTAAAAGAATCATGTGTGGGGTATTACTGGTGTATTTTTTGTTACATAAAATGTGAAAATATCTTGAACTTGTGTTAACCACAGACCTTATTTCAGGCATTTAACCAAATGTCCATTCAATAAAATCCATTGACCTCAGGACGATGGAACCAGAAGTCTAATTTTTAAGGTCTTAGTTTTAAGGTTTTAGGTGTGTGCATGTGTGTGTTTTGAATGGTTGTTTATGAGTCCCTTGTTTGTCCTAAACAGTTAAACTGCCTGCTGTTATTCAGAAAACTCCTTCAGGTCAGGTTCTTTGGTTTTCCAGCATCTTTTGCATATTTGAACCCTTTCCAGCAATGACTGTATGATTTTGAGCTCCATCTTTTCAAACTGAGGACAACTGAGGGACTCATTACATCAAAAAGTTCAAACACTCAGTGATGCTCCAGAAGGAAACATGATGCATTAATAGTCAGGGGTGTAAACTTTTGAACAGAATGAAGATGTATACATTTTTCTTGTTTTGCATAAATATCTTTTATTTTTTATGTTATTTTTTTTAGTACTGCCCTTCAGAAGCTACAGAAGATACTTGTTTCCCTGAAGACAAAATAAGTTAAATTTACCCTGATCTTCAAATTCAAAAGGTTTTCAGGCTCTTAATGCTTTGTGTTTTCTTCGGGAGCATCAGGGAGTGTTTGTTTGAACCTTTTGTAATAGTTGCGTATGAGTCCCCCAGTTGTCCTCAGTGTGAAAAGATGGATCTCAAAATCAAGATGCTGGAAAACCAAATAATTTGTGGGACCTGAAGGATTTTTCTGAAGAACAGCAGGCAGTTTAACTGGTTAGGACAAACAAGGGACTCATGAACAACTATCACAAAAAAAAAAAAAAACAGCTGTGGATCATCCAGTTAACACAGTATTAAAGGGGTCATATGATGCTGCTAAAAAGAACATTATTTTGTGTATTTGGTGTAATGAAATGTGTTTATGCGGTTTAAAGTAAAAAAAACACATTATTTTCCACATACTGTACATTATTGTTTCTCCTCTATGCCCCGCCTTTTTGAAACGCGTCGATTTTTACAAAAC
>NW_015644357.1:45832-89000 GCF_001515625.1 Sinocyclocheilus rhinocerous
CTTCTTCACGACATGGCGGCAGCAACAATACTACAGCTAGAATAAAAGTTATGCCTTCTTTCTTTGCGTGAACATTTGGGCGGCGTTATGCATATCTTCCCACATAGTGAGGTAGATATGTGGGGGCGTGTTCGAACGAGCCGTTTTAGGTAGGTGTGGCTAACTCTTAACTTTTATAAAGAATATCTCTTTGGATTTGAGACTTTAGTCTTTGCAACTTTACAGATCTTCTTTATGCACCAAGAGCTTGTAACACTCTAAAGAGAAAGGAAAAAATGAAATCGCATCATATGACCCCTTTAAGAATAAAGCTAAGTACTGGACATGTTGTGGACTATAGGCTATAGGCTTAGACTGTAGGCCTAAACATATTTTTTTGTTAAATATCTTATTCAGGTCGGTACAAAAAAAAACACATTTTGTATGATCCCTCATGCAGATACTGCAAAGTGTATGTAAAATTTTGACCACAGCTGTATAGATTTATAGGCCTATTGAACGAAAGATGGCAGTACACTCTCGTTGTGCGCAGTACACCACTGAAAGAAATGAGGGAGGCTTAAAGACACATGTGTGATGTTCACAGAGAACATAAAGTCTTTTCCCTCCAGGGGGTGCATGATGGCCTATAAAGGCAGGCTGTCCATTGCACCGTATTAAAATCTCAACAGGTTTTTTAAAATTCTCAACAGGGATGTGTGTACACTAAAACTAATAATCTTTCAAATAAGATGCATGCCCAAACTGCCACCCGCCAATCACATGCATACTTGCTCCATTTATCTGTATAAAATGTTTTTAAAGAAATCCGAATCCAATAATCACAAATCACTGTGATTGGTCCACCTTCAGCTCTGCTGGGAAAAGTAACGTATATCACGTGCCTCATATATCACCGCTGCTTCAACGAGGCTGAATTCAGCTTCTTATTCGCAGCTTCTTATTTACGCTATCCGTTCCACCTTAAAAACGCGTTTAAAAAAATCATTACTGCACTCAAAAGATGACATGCACGTTTAATAATTAACGTATAATGTAATTAGATTTAATGTTGACAGCCCGTTTTCGCTCTTATCTCAGTGTTATTTACATTTTAAAATAGTTTATTGTTCGTTTCTGAAAAAGAAACGCAAATAGAGACGGTCCCTAAATTGAGCGTGAATAACAAGCTAGAAACGCTGAAGCGTCGCGTTTTTAAGGTGGAACGGGTAGCGTCAATAAGAAGCTGCGAATAAGAAGCTGAATTCAGCCTCGTGCTGCTTCAGCAGTGGTCTTGACAATAATTTCTACCCGAGTAATGACACAGATTACCTTTATTAAAAACAAATACAAAGTGAAGATTAAAAACGGGAGAATTATTATTTACAATTATCGTTTCTGACCAACTACAGACAAAACTCAAACCGATGAGCCCCACCCCTCTAAAAGTTCACCTTTTGCTGTTTGCCGTTCTAATGCGCAGCTCACTTGTTAGACGCATGCGCAGTGTGTAACGGAACGAGTCAACGGACGAAGTTGGAAACAAGACTGTTTGTCAGTCGAAATATATTCAAACAAAGAAGCAATGGGTGTGTATAGTCATCTACCTTATAGTCATTTATATTATTTGTCGTTAGATATGTAATGACCACACCTACAGTATTTCACATGACTGGGCTTTTGAGTAGAGTATCATTGCCCTGATGTACACAGCTAGAACCTCATGCTGGATGAGGCTGATAGATTATTTACTTGCATGTAACGTTATTATTAGTTTTTATTTGCGCTTTTGTTGCATTGTTTTGCATATAAATTAATATACGTGTATGTGTGAATATGCAAAACACAGCATAAACACACATGTATATTAATTCATATGTCCAAATATTTCATGTAATTTTTTACTGTTGATTTCAGTATTAACATTTTTTTAAATCCTGAAGCTTTTATTTACAGGTTTAAATTATTTAAATGTGGAATGTGAATGTTATTTAAAATATGGTTTCAGATACCTGAATGGCACTCATATATGAATAAATGCAAATATATAGATATACATATGCATAAATATTTGTATATCTATGTCTTTGTAGAGTCTGCCCCTCCTCTCTCCTCACTTCGCCTGCTGGTTTCTCCTCTACGCCTCACATCCGCCTTCATGTGGCAAGTTGTCAAGGATCAAAATGTGGAGCAATTTGGAAGACTGGAAGAATTTGTTTCTGTGATGACAAACCTTGTGCCAGAGCTCTTAAGTAGGAGACAGAGGGCCACTTTAATAGTAGGGCTGCGGGCAAAAGTAAGATATGTCTATGTACTGTATTTGTTACTGTTTTCATGGAGGTCTTTTTTTTATTTTTTTATTTCATTTATTTACTTATAAAGCACAAATAAACACAACAAGAATTGACCACTGTGCTGTCCAGAAGAAAAAGGTAAAATAGAAATAAATAAAAATAATACAATAAATATAAATTTAAAAGAGACCAAGAATTAGCCTATAATTTATTAAATGCAAGGGTAAAAAGATGAGACTGTAACCTAGATTTAAAATCATATACATAAGATGCAGATCTCACAGATAAGGGAAGACCATAGCCTAGGACCGGCCACTGCAAACGCACGGTCACCTTTCAACTTCAGTCTTGATCTTGGATATGACAGAGTAATACTGTCTGAGGATCGCAAACATCTGGCTGACTTATTTACATTTACAAGATCTGACAAATGAGAAGGTGCCAGACCATTTAAGGACTTAAAAACAAACAACAGAATTCAACTCTATAACGCACTGGCAACCAATTCAGAGACATTAAAATCGGAGTAATGTGTTCTCGCTTATGAACCCCTTTTAAAAATCTAGCTGCAGCATTTTGAACCATTTGAAGCCGTGACATGGAGGATTGGGGTAGTCCTTGTATACAAGGAGTTACAATAGTCCAAACGTGATAAAACAAAAGCATGTATGACTCTTTCAAAAAGATTTAACTTTTGACAGAAGTTTAAGATGGAAAAAGCATGACTTGACTACTAAGTTGATATGTTGGTCAAACTTAAGGGAGGAATCAAAAAGAACTCCCAAATTTTTCTCAGTTGTTTTGATATAAAAGTTTAGATTACCACAATTAAAATTTGGTTTTCCTTTACCCAAGGACAATTGCTGCCGTCTTACCCTCATTTAAATGCAAAAAAATACATCAGCTAAGCATGCAAGCAAGGTTTCTAAACCTCTCTGTTCTACTGACACAGTTACAGTGGTAAAATGTGGCAGACCACTCACCCACTCCTATTTTATAATTGTTGCTTTTCTGAAATGAGACCGCTATGATGATGTATGCAGCCAACAAATGTGACCTCTGGAGTTGCGCAGCCTTTGAAATAAAAAACGTCATATTTTCACAATAACTTGCGCACAATACTGCTAAAGTTGCAAATTTTCAAACAGTGAAATGTCGGTTAAATTTTTCACTGTCAGCTTTTAAGTGCATGCTTAAAAATTTCCTGTTTTCATGAAGTATGTTTTCCTTAATAATTCATTGTTGCGTATAAATAATGTTGTCCTAGACCAGAGTTCATATATTGCAAAGAACACTTGAAGATATAGTTAACTTTAAAACTTAGATGCTGTGCATCATGTATTATTCGTTTTATGTTTTGTTTATGTTCACTATAATTGATCTTTTAGATGATTCTTGAGATGTGTCGAGGTGAGCTCCCAGCAGACCTTCATACTGTCAAATCACACATTCACCAAATTCAGACTGCTGATTTATTGAAGGTATGTCAAGTCTGGATGTTTTTTAATCTATTGCACATCTATTTGTTTTTATATATATTAAATCCAAATAAAATATAACAAATGTTGTGTAATATAACTTGTGTTAGTTTGTTTGCTGGTTTTTATTGTATTTGTTATACTTGTATTTTTTAAAATTGTTTTTGCCATGAAAATAGCCTATGATGATGAGATGGCATTAAATAAAAATATAATACTACTACTACAAATAAAATATAATTTTAATAAAACTCAGATGAAGCACTCAAAATGTCTATTTGCACTGTACACCTGCTTTCGCAAGATGATTCAGATTAATATCAGAATTATCTGATTATGTATTTCTATTATGATTAAATATTGTAATTTTTTTGTTAAGCTCCACAAAGATAGAACTGATTTCCTGATTAAATTATATTAAATGATAAATCAAGGTGTCTGTGGACCCTTAAAAAAGTCCTAATTTAAAAATAAAACTTTAAAAAATAAATAAAATTGGCATTAAAATGTCTTAAATCCATGTTTCAGAGATCTTAAAAATGCAACTGAACTGACTCAGCAGTAAAGATTTAGATTTTATTTTCACTTGCTTTTTGTGTGTTTGGCACATCATATGGTGTTTTGCTGTGCAACTCTGCAATTTCCATGCCGGTTTCAAATCGATCCAAGATGGCACCAAAAAAAAATGACAGCTGTGTTGCAAGCTTTGACACTACATGGCTTTGGTGTTTGGCTACAAATGCTCTTGTTTTTCCTACTGGAAGTTTCAACACTTTTGGAAATTGGTTCTTCTGTTGCTCATCACAAACCAGACTTTGAGTTCCTCTATACCAGTGCTTTGTTTACAAACATAGCATCGGAGCCCTTATATAGATTGTCCAGCTGCAAATTAAAAAATGCAAAAGGAGAGCCAACCCCATCATGTCAGTACCCCCGGCCCTAGACTGGGACATGTTCTGGAAGTGTTTCAGTTATTTTCTCAGTAAATCTATCAGAGCAACTAAGCGTCAGAACATAGGCAAATTGGAGTCAAATCCACCAACACTAGAAGCTTGTAGCATGGAATAAGCAACATAACGGACTGTGATCTTTGCTGTGAACACTGCTGTAGCTCCTCTGGACAAGCTCAAGACCACTTTTGCTCACATTGAGAGCAAAGCTGCCCTCAACAGTGCTTAGAACAATGCCACCCTCATGGAGAAAGCTTTTGCAGGCAAAGCTTCTTAGCCAATGTAACCTGAAGCGGGTGAATATCCACAAAGCCACGGGTCCAAAATGCATTCCCTTCTCTGTCCTCAGAGCATTTGAGACCCAGTTGGCTGGTGTTTTCAGACATATTCAACCCCTCTCTTTCCTTGTCTGCAGTCATGCTTCAAAACGTTCACTCTTGTGCCTGCCCCGAAACAATCTAAAATCATATACTTAGATGAGTGTCCTGTCACTCTGACAAATTTCCTTTCTCAGGTGATAAGAATGATAAATTGATTAAGAATTTCCTCACCACTGATCCTCAGCACTGGAGCTCACAGGAAAACACAGGAAACTCTTCTCTCTCAATTTCTGCAAGAGGAAGGAACTAGTTGCGAACTTTACGTGACCGAACAGCGAGCATATTCCTATAAACAAAACACAATTGACGAGGGTCAGGAGCTTCAAGTTCCTCAGTGTACACATCATTGAGGATCTCATGTGGTCAAAACAAAGTGACCACCAGCACCTCTTCTTCTTGCTATCATTCTACACATGCTGTAAAGAGAATCCTGACTGGCCACATCACTATCTGGTAATGGGAATGGAACTGCTCTCAACCGCAAAGTACTGCAGAGGGTATTACGAATGTTTTTTGTTTTTTTTCATTTAAGGTTCGGTTATGAGTACAACCAAGCGGCAACCTTCCGGTCTCTCGCTTGAAACCAACACGGAAGTGACTAAAACTGCAATTCATCGACTGACCGCTAGAGACTGGCTCCAAAAGGGAGTCAATCCCATAGACCCCCCCATGTTAAAATGCCCGACTTTACAGCAGAAAAAAATATGTTTACAGCCTGGTACAAAAAGTGGTTTTGGTCTATATAGCAAATTTTACCCTTCATGACAGATGTGAAGGGGGTGAATTTTTTTATAATTCATCCGTTTAAATTATATTAAGCCTTAATGTTCTGCATAATTAAGGGCGTGGCCACTTGAGTGGCAGGTGGATTACCGCTGCTGTCACCACTGTCGAGCTAGGTGGGCGTGGTTTCAGCAACCCGCTTCACCCACGTCCCGCCTCTTTGCCCATTTTCGATTATCCGGGAGTGACTCGCTGCCAAGATGACGCCAGCCGGTGTTGCCCACTTTGGGCTTCAAAAATGCTCTTCAGAAACCAACGGGTGACGTCACGGACACTACGTCCATGTTTTATACAGTCAATGAGTACAACAGATGACCGTTTCCCTCTCTAAAAGGGGGCTGTTCAATCAGTTTTGGAATGAATGTAAACTGAAGGGAGTTGTTTAACTGATTTATCTGAAAGATTGGTAAGATATTGAGCACCGTTGATCTGGGCTCTCTTTCCCCATATTGCTCTGCTGAGGTCAAGGATCTGGGCTTCATACTGGACAGTGACCTAAAGCTGAACAAACAAATAAATTCTACTGTGAGTGCTAGCTTCTACCATCTGCAAAGATTATCAAAAGTTAAACCCTTCCTAAGCAGGAAGAGTTTTGAGATTGTCATTCATGCTTTCATTTCTTCGCGACTTGACTACTGCAACTCGCTATATTATGGTTGTTAACTTCTTACTGTACAACAAAAGGAAGAAACAAGTGTAATAAAATACATTTTATTAACAAAGGATAAACAAGAGTAATTAACACCTACTAAATGAATACCATGAATGACAAAGGAATAAAATGCATATGGCAGGGTTACGTTATCTTGTGGGAAGATAAACTGTTGCTTCTCTGAAACTAATATAGTGAAGAACGTTAGTATGCATCAAACAAATAAATGAAAGGTAATGTCTGGACTATGTTTCTAAGCTTTTCCTACAGCATTTACTAGTAGATGCTCTTTTAAGTTGTCTTGAGTTTACTTTTTTGTGTCTTTAGTGAATTTTGAGTTATGTCCATTAAAATGTGTTTTACACAAATTGGTGTACATCCCATTTGCTACATTAAACTTCATTTATGTTGGCATTAATGTTATTAATGTAATTTTCCTGTTCACAGGTGAGTGACACAGACATGGAGAGTTTACAAGACAGCGTACTTCAACTTGTCCTGAGCTTGCTAGAGGACTCCATGAAAAGAGAATACTTCTTTCAGGTCAGTGTCTTTAAGATCCATTAAAAAAAATAGAGATGTATTGCAGATACGTTACAGAATAAATATGAAATCTTCCAGAAGAAAAAAACACATATGTAGACATGTATGTGATGTATGTGTGCTATCAAGATATATCAGAGGATGTTGTTATATTTAGAGTGATAGGAAATGCATTGACCTGTGAATCAAGTTAAGGCTCTTTCTCACCAAACACAAAGTTAGCTAATGTGTGCACAGTAAAATTTGGTTATCCAGGGTCAGCAGTACTAAATAAAGTGAGATTAAATCCATAAAATATTGTTTTATTGATTATTGTATGTTATTCTTTTCAGGAGCTGTGTGTAGTAACATGTAACTGCAAAAAAGGAGATAATATGGAGATAAAATGGGAAATAAACACATGACCCTGGCATTGCTAGAATATGATACATGTAACTTTGCTTTGTTTATGGGTGAATGTTCGTTCCCAGTATGAATAGGATTTTTTTGAGACTTCTCTTGCACTTTGAAGTGAAGTCTGCAGTCTTTATGTCAGAGACTTGAAAACACGTCAAAGACATTTGATGTTTTTGATGTCCAGCCTGGACCAGAAATGCTATATTTGATTTGAGAGTGGCTGCGGAAGTTGCAAAAAAATGAATGGCTGTTTTTTTTTTTTTTAGATAGGTTTGCATGAAAACTTTAGATGAAAAACAGTTTTTGTATTTCAGGAAGTATTTCCAGTCGAGTACGGTCCTGACTTTGACAAAGCACTGCAAGTCCTTGTTGGATTTTTTCTTTCCAGATTGGAGCAACTTCTGCCTGTACCAAACTTCAAACAGGTCTAATGATACATGCTTATCAAATACCTCAACCATATCTAAATGATTCAAGCCAGCTGCTAGTTATTGAGCATTTTTAGTTTATAAAGCATAAATAATTGTGTTTCTGATTATTTTTCTGAATATTCATTTTCTTTAATTCCAGCTCTCATTGTTACTCAGCTGTCACCTTGGGGAGCTAGATGCATGTGTGGACTCGGTTTGTAAATCACACAACTTGCTATCCTTGCTGCAGATGGATGTTTGTGGGACTTTGGATAAAAATGGTAAAATTTAGTCCTTGAATGTCAATATCATTCCATATGCTTCAGGTTCCTTTTATCGAACGTTGCTTACTTGGTTAATCAGATATTTTACAGGATAGCTGGGCACAAACCTAAGACATATGCTTCGCCCAGCATGCGGGTTTGAGAAATGTATATACCAGGGCTCCTGACTGCTACTAAAACGGTCTCATTTGCGTCCAAAAATATTAACTTGCGAGTTAAGTTTTTTTTTACCCTCAAGTTTTTTCTGAGGTCGCCACTGGCGACTATATATATTTAGGCCTACATGTTATGACTTAAAAAAACATTTCCTGATTGTTTTGCGATCACACCTTTTGTTATGTTCATGTATTAAACTGAGACGATGCGCATCAAAGTTTTAGTGGAAAAAAGAGTTTCAAACAGTCCTCATCTCTGCAGCACAGCAGCGCTGACGCACACAGTCTGCTAAACGCAGCTCAGTTGTGCAGCACAAGAAAGATCGAAATGACGGAGACGTACAAGTAAAAGTGCACAAAAGCAGTGTCTATTTCATGCTCAACTTAAACAATCTACAACAGGTAAAACTGTCAGCTGTGTGGATATTGGCAATATCGTTAACAATTCTCGTTTATAATCATTACTAATAGAGAATGTGAAGCTGACGTCACGCTGCGTTGAGTTCTGGGAAACTGCTTTGTTTATCCGCCTTATTGAGAGGATTGTGCTGCCTCGCCGCTATTGAGTTCAGGGCACTACAAATGTCACCATTGTATGTCATTCATGCTGAATCGAGAATTGCAAAAGTAACTCCGATCATCGTTCTGAGAGAACTGGACAATGCAGTGTATTTTTTCGCCTTTCCTATGTCTAAAAATTAGTGGTCGACCGATATATCGCCAAGGCCGATATATCGGCCGATATATGGTATTTTTTCTGTTTGGCCGATGCGTTCGAGGCGGGATGTTTATTTTGACGGCGCGCCGGACTTTTATTTTGATGGCACGGAGAGCGGCAGCGCGTGAGCACACAGTGCTCACATTCTCCCTCTTGTTCGCTGTTGTTGTTAACAGTTCTGTCTAATATGGATAGAAGTCTGTCTAATAATCAGATAGAAAGGTTAAACAAAGGAATTAAAATATATACAAAAAAGCATTATAACGATTGCTTTTATATTATTAGTAATAGAAAAGCCAACATTATAATACTGTCTCGTTTGCCGTCAGCATTCAGTAAATACGCATTTAAATCATTTGAACAAATCTTTGAATGTCTATTAATTAATGAACAATTTCACAAACCTTGCAAACTTAGTCGAATCTAGTTGAGATCTTGTGAAGTGTGCATTTGTATCCTGCATGATCGCGTGTTCTCTGCGTGACGGTCGATCAGAGTTCAGCTTCACTGGAGATGCGCGATCGACAAAATTTAAACTTGTGATTTCAAATTATGCTGCGCTTTATCCATTTGCCCACTGTCACATTCATGTCATTTTCACCGTGTGCTGTATGTAAAATGAGTGTTACCTTGACTTTATTTGAAAAAATATTATTCCCAATGCACACAAACTTCCCAGAATACTGAGTGCTCTGTTGGTTACTTTTTACTTCCTTTTTAATTATATTTTTATTAAATATTTATTTATTTGTGAAAATACTTTGTCATCTAAAGTATAAGTATGTTTATTTTACAGATTTATTTTTAATCCATTTTCAAATTATTTCAAATTTCTTAAATATTAATTAAAATAAATAAAATTATATCGGCCATCGGCCACCCTGCTTGCCAAGATATCGGCATCGGCTGTCAAAAAACCAATATCGGTCGACCACTACTAAAAATCATGGAAGCAGGTCGCGGAGATGACAAGAAGAAGCCGGATAGTAAATCTATTAATAATGTCACCGATTAAACCCACTGCCTGTCACTCAATAAAAGAATCATATTGCTGCCTGTTTTTGAAAGTTTTGATTTTGTTTGGTTTAATAATTAACTACCTTCGCGAATATGACTCTCACTTGGCTTGTGAATTAGCAGAACTTGAACAGGGACATTAAAATGCTTAACATAAATCACGCTTCATGTGGCTTAATGTACCAAGACAGTGATAAAGACAAAATTGTAAAGCATATACTACATGCAGATATGCACATAAGCCCAAAATGTGAACGCAACGCGTTTATTTACACGTTAAGCGTTTTCCTATAATATAAAGAATGCTTAATGTACTGGGACAGTGATATTATTAAAGCTGCAAGCAGCATTTATTGGGGTTCAAGCATAGTAAAAGTCTAGAGAATTGTACTGCAGTGGTTTTGAGGTTTAGTGAAATACCTAGGACCTTAAGGCAAAGTTATAGAGAATGAGGAGATTCAACATATGCTATGAATATTGTTTATGTGTGATACGTAGCGCCACCCGGTGACTGATTTCTTTCATACTTCACACAGACCGCTAGAGGCAAGAGTCAAACAAGCCCACCAAGTTTCGTTTTGATCGGCCACCAAGTGGACAATCGCTTTACCATCATGGCAACTTGGACAAGGACAGTGCATGCCAATTTTCAAGTCAATCAGACTAACTGTTGTGTAGATGTAGTGGTTTTCATGTTTTTTTCCTATTACAGTGCCACCAAGTGGCCAAAAGCTAAATTATTTTTTACTGTGACCTCGGACTGAGCTTCTGCACATGTGTACCATGTCATTTTTGGTCATACAGATCATTCGAAAGTGCAATGTGTTTACTTTTATTTCTGTCATCTCGGTTTCCTTTCCGTGGACTTTCGTAGAGCGCCGCGCCACACAAATAGCCTATGAACCAAACTCGGCACGAGTCAGCAGCATATCTCTCAGTCTTTTCCTTTCGTTTTGTTAATCTGTTAATTAGGCTATTTAAGTCAAATATTTCGCATATTCATTCATTTTATATATACACTATGATTTAATAAAAACAGATTTTGTTATTTTTAGTTAAACTTATTTTTGTTGCTTGTTTGTGCTCATGTTGAGAGTTTGGTGTTGCACATATTGCACCTGACTATGCATTCTTATCCTTTTCTCCGATGAACTGAAAATAACAGGAGTGTGTCCATCTCACAAATGTAGAATCCGTCTCCGCAGTCATCTCAACCATCTAATTCCAGCAACAGGAAATAGACAAACTATTTTACCCGCGGAATTTTTTTCTCTGGTGCTGTTTTGCGGTGTTGGTAAATTCACCACTTAATTTTGAGTTAAAATATGTTGTTGTAACTTGCGTTACTGAGATTGTAACGAGTAATAATATTACCCAAATTTTATCAGTAATGCGTTATATTACTGCGTTAACAGCAAAAAATTATATACTACTGTAATATTATTACTTTTGTGATGTGTTACTCCCAACACTGATAAGCACATATAGGGTAAGTAAATGAAGTAAACATCTGGTATGGCAATAAAGGTTCAGATAGGGATATGTAAAATGGAGGTAAGTATGTTGGTGTTTGTGAAGGATAGTATGGTGAATAACCCATTATGGGCATAGCTGGGGCCCCATAAACCCCTACAGTGTTAACTGCAAATCTGTTGCAGACCCCGCCCTGGAGGTCCACTCAACAGATGAGAAATTGTCTTTTTCAATAAAAAAGTGAGAGAGACAAGAGTTTGCTGTTAATCAGGCAGTCCTCTGTGTTGTCTTTTAATAAGACAATAGCATTCAAATCCATAAAACAACTGCAACAACACGTATTCCCAAACAAGAATAAATGTATATACAGTAATATACATACTGTAGCATTTGGACCAATCAGACACACATTTGTTCATTAGATTTAACAAATACTTTTGTGATGTGTTACTCCCAACACTGATAAGCACATATAGGGTAAGTAAATGAAGTAAACATCTGGTATGGCAATAAAGGTTCAGATAGGGATATGTAAAATGGAGGTAAGTATGTTGGTGTTTGTGAAGGATAGTATGGTGAATAACCCATTATGGGCATAGCTGGGGCCCCATAAACCCCTACAGTGTTAACTGCAAATCTGTTGCAGACCCCGCCCTGGAGGTCCACTCAACAGATGAGAAATTGTCTTTTTCAATAAAAAGTGAGAGACAAGAGTTTGCTGTTAATCAGGCAGTCCTCTGTGTTGTCTGATGTTCGATTTTCCACTCTACAGGAGTTTGGGAAGGCAGTTGTGGGCCTTTGGTCTTCCTTTAACTGGACTGAACTGGTGCCACTCCTGGTTTTGTTTGGAGTAGTTCATAAATTAGCTTGGCTATACATGAAAAGCTTGGATAAAAGAACGATAGTAGCTTAGGAAACCAAGGAGTTTCCTTACATCACCGATTGTCTGTGGAATGTGGTTTTTGAATGACCGAACTGCTTTGGGATCTATTCGCACACCTTTGTCGGATACAAGGCGACCAACATATCGAACCTCGTGGTGGAAGAGCTCACACTTCTCAGGCCTGAGCTTGACCCCATGACGTTGGAGGGCTTGAAGGACTTTGAAGGACGAATTCCTTCCACATGTTCCTCAAAAGACTTGGCATAGCAAAGCACGTCATCAAGATATGGAATGCAACATTCATCCCTGAGGGAGTCAAGCATTTTCTCCATGCTGCGCTGGAATGCAGCAGGTGCATTGGACAGGCCAGACGGAATTCTCACCCACTCATAAAGCCCCCAGGGTGTTATAAAGGCTGTCATATGCCTGGACCCTTCGGCTATAAAGCCCTGATGGTAAGCTTTCCCCTGGTCAAGAATGCTGAACCATTTGTATCCCCTAAGGGTGTCAATCAAGTCTTGAATTCTTGGCAGAGGGTGCCTATCTGGTAGTCTTTTTATTGAGAAGGCGATAATCGATACACCGACGCAGCGAGCCATCCTTCTTTCTCACACAGACCATTGGGGCAGAATAAGGGGACTTAGACTTCACAATCCAACCTTTGGCCAGTAGATCTTGAATGTAGTCCTTGACTTCTTTGAACAAAGGCTTAGGAACTGATGAGTATATGCATGTTGCACTGGTATGTCATCTCTGAGGTTGATTGACATTTGCAGACTTGGGATGCAGCCGATTTCACTTCCATCACGGGCAAAGGCTGAAGACTCTTCATACAGCATTTTCCTGACCACTGCCAGCTGGTCCTCATTCAAATGGCTGAGGTCTGCAGGTGGATGCCACAGTGACAAGTTTTCTTCAGTAGCTGAAGCAGTCACGCCCTGGACCCTCACACTACACTTTGTCTTTTCTGGCAGTTCAGCCTCCAGTACCTCATCAATTGGCTGGAGATAACCAAGGACTGAGTTACCGGGTAGAGTAATATCACATGTGGAATTGTTACCAATGGGAACAGAGACATATGGACTTTTGTGGTTCTGAATTTCCAGAAGACCCTCACCTATATCCAGCTGCTCTAAATACACATTGTTCTCCTCTGGCTCAAACAGTACTACTATGTCAAGCTGATCCATGTTAGGTGATATTTTGCACTTCACCCATGCAACCTGTCCTGCTGGGATGACAATGCCACCACGTTTTACTTTCAGTCGTCCCCACCATCTTCTGGGCTCTGAGTCTGCACACAGGGGAATTTGTGGCCTAATGGTTAGAGAGTCGGACTCGTAACCCAAAGGTTGCGGGTTCGAGTCTCGTACCAGCAGGGATTGTAGGTGGGGGGAGTGAATGTACAGTGCTCTCTCCCACCTTCAATACCACGACTGAGGTGCCCTTGAGCAAGGCACCGAACCCCCAACTGCTCCCCGGGCGCCGCAGCAAAAATGGCTGCCCACTGCTCCGGGTGTGTGTTCACGGTGTGTGTGTGTTCACTGCTGTGTGTGTGCACTTTGGATGGGATAAATGCAGAGCACTAATTCCGAGTATGGGTCACCATACTTGGCCACGTCACGTCACTTTTAAAGAAATTCACAAGAGTTTGGACTTTCTAACTTGACACAGCTATTGCCCCAGAGAGTAAAGAGACTAGAGTTGGCACCAGACACTCAGGTTGCCCCTGAATTAGTTCTTCCACTACATTGAATCCAAGTAATGGTCTCTCAATTGGCAGAAGACTAACTAGAAAAGGAACACTGATTGAGAGGTTGGGGTTATCATTTCCTTGCAAATTAACAGTAATGATGGCCCAAACATCAAATGGAATGAGGTCTCCATTAACTGCATACACTTCCAGCCTGTCTGTAGTTCCCATAAGCTCAGCAAGTGGTCTCACGTCTACATCAGGTAGATACTTGTCTTTCCAGGCACGATCAATTATGCTGACTTGAGCTCCAGTGTCAAGCAGAGCAGTTACTGCAAGGCCATTGAGGTTACACTGAGTTAGGGCTTTCCTTCCTATTAAGTTGACAATATTATCATTCTTGGCCCTGGGAGGTGTTAGAATAGAAGTCTGATTATTTTCTCTCTTGTCACTGGATGACTCAACTTTAATGTTGGTAAACGTTCTTCTGTGATTGTGTTTCACACAATGAGGTTCAACTTCTGGTATACTGACTGAGTTTTGGGACAATGAAGGCTTGGTCACTGGTCGTCCCTTCGCAGTGACCGTTTCTCGTTTCCCTGAAGTCTGTGTTTTTGTAGACATCCTCTAGCCAGATACCCTGCTTCACCACACAGAAAGCAGTGAGTACCGTTATGTCCAGCTTCAACACATTTCAGGCAGCCATGAGATTTTATTCCTCTTTGTGAAAGTGACTTACTCATAGAGTACTGACCGGTATGTTCGGGTTGTGCCAGCTGTTTTGACTCTCATGGAATCCACCATGCTAGTAAGCGCATCAATTCGAGCTGTCAGTTGTTTGATTGGGTCATTCTTGTTTCTCTGTTCAGGTATCTCGTTAAATTCTCTGACAGATTCACTTTCAAGCTGGGCACAGCTTGCAGTGCTTTGCTTAACACGAGTTACTAGACCCAGTCTTCGCACCCTCTCATTCTCGTCGCTGGTGATTTTCATTACACTTCTCAGTATTGCTTCATCTGTAATGGTATGGTTGGACAGCAAGGGTTTTAATTCACTACGGATGTCCTTATATTTGTGCCCCAAGCCTTGGTATATGGTATGTAGGAACACATCCTGAACAGTTGCTAAGCTGTATCTAATATTAGAGTTGGTCTGTTTCGCAGCAAAGAGAATTTTCTGTTTGAGGCCTATTACCCTGTACAAGAACTGCTGAAGTGTTTCGTTTTCACTCTGTTTTGCACACATTAATTCTTGAAACAACTCTGTACTGCTTTTGTCTCCTAGGTGTGACTGAAGAAACCCTTTTAGCTTCCTTACTCATCAGCATGCCCTTAAAGCTTCCTGGTTTTATTATTCGAAGAATGCCCCTGATTAATTCTGCATCACAATAATTCTGTTTGATCACATCTTCGATTTGTCTACATATGCTGGTGTATATGATATCTGATGCATAATCACCAATTTGCCCCCCCCCCTGTATTTTGAACTCTCGGTGCTGGAGGTAGGAAAGGTCTCTTAGGGAGATTACTTTCTCTGGTACCAACTGTGTGGTTTTCTCAGGGTGATTGTTATGCTGTGTGGCGTCATTTCTTTGTGTCACAGGTTGTGTCATTGTAGGGTGTTGTGTGGATGTTGTGAGACAATGAAGAAGCCTCTTGCTCAGTTCTTCGTAACTTGTATGTAGTATATTCGGGTTAGTGTCTGGGTTTATATTTGCTACTCTAATTTCCCCTGTGTCAGCAACAAGGTAGGTGATGTTAGATAAACAGTGTCTGTAGTGGTGATGTGGTCAGTAGCAATGGACATCTGTGTTGTGGGTATAATGCGTGCATCAACATTAGCATTAGCCTCAACATCATTACATTGATAAACAGGTGCAGCAAAAGTACAAACTTGTTCAATAGAGTTCACAGTCTCTTGCAAAATCAACAGTTCGTCATACCTTTATCCTCTGACTTTAGTAATTGTGTACTGTACATAAAAGTGTTGATGTATTCGAAGCAACCCGCTTGGTCTGCGGCGTCTAGTTCAGATACGTCCCTTCCTGGCACTGAAACGATGCTTTTGGCAATTTGATACAGTTCATCAGCAGACAAGGTGAGTATACTCTTTCTGATGTTCCACACCAGGCTCTTCCGTACTTTATCTGACATGATGAATCTTTTTCACAATCCCTCACTTCACAGTCACAGCAACCAGCCAGTAGAATGACTCTCTTTACAGTTGCAGTAACCAGCCAGCAGAATCGCTCTCTTCACCGACGTTCTCTCGAATACAAGATCACAGCAGCAGCATCCACACCTCAGTGGTCCCAAAGATCAGAAATCACTGGATCAGCTTCCCATGGGCATCAGGAGCCGATCCCGGATGAGCCCCCACAAATCTGTTGCAGACCCCGCCCTGGAGGTCTATTCAACAGATGAGAAATTGTCTTTTTCAATAAAAAAGTGAGAGAGACAAGAGTTTGCTGTTAATCAGGCAGTCCTCTGTGTTGTCTTTAATAAGACAATAGCATTCAAATCCATAAAACAACTGCAACAACAGTATTCCCAAACAAGAATAAATGTATATAATATATATATAAATAAACAAACATAAATAAATCCTAAAAAAAAACATGTACTCAAATATCAAATGTAACGTTACTCAGGTGAGTATAACTCCGATAAGTAAAACACATATCATTTGCAATCACAAAACAACGGATAACCTTTTTACACTCTTACAAGAATGTCAATACATGTATAAAAATACTTTCTAACTTTTTATGAACTTGAGCAATTTGCTCAATTTATTGTCATTCACTAATGAACTAGTACTCTGGCATAACATCCATTTGAAAATAGTTATGAATTAACTATTCAATAAAAATACATTAATTAGACATTAAGACATTTGAATTACAGGTTTTCTCTGATATGTAATCATTTTAACTAATCTTTTTCAATAAAAAATTGAGAGAGACAAGAGTTTGCTGTTAATCAGGCAGTCCTCTGTGTTGTCTGAAGATGCCCAGGGTCGCCACGGCAACTCAAGCTCTCAACTGTCACCCAGGACTTAGAAAATGCAGCGTAGTTCTCTTCAAATACACTCATCATACATCTTGATGTAGTGAAAAATATTATAAAATACATGTAAATACTACACATTTGCAAACAACAAATAATATACAGTATTATTTGGTACGCGCTTGAACCTCAAATATAGCTGCAAGCAGCGATTCAAGGGTTCAAGCACTTTAAGGCCTTTATTGTATCTAAACTGTTATGGCCTAGCCCTAGGCCAACCTGAAATTTTGGACTGACATTACAACACATCCATGATGAAGAATATTGCAACACACACATACTCAACCTGAAATGAAAGGGCTTAAGTATAATACTTAATACAAAGTAAGCATACTTTCACATGCGAACACATTTTGTTGAAGATATAGAGATTTAAAGTAAATGATAGGTAACAAAATGCTTACTGCAAGTCTTGACTTCATAATGCAATTTTCAGGTCTCACTGTAATCATAATGTGGCATAATTGCAAAATGTGATTCCTCAATGTAAATGAAGTGGTAAAGTTTGACAAAATGTGATATTGAATGTTATCTTAGTGACTTTATAATTTATAGACATGAATACAAATGACAGACCTGTAAATAGAGCTATATTAGTGAGCAGAATGAGCCAATTAATGGTCTTCTGCTGCCATCTAGTGGTTAAAATGGCAATTCCAGGGATTTTGCCATTCAAATGTGCTGTTTTTCACCTTTTTAACTGTTATAGAGGCAACTAATGTCTGAGCACCATAAATTTTGCATTTTCATGCTTTTCTACAATCATATGACACATGTGCTCACATTTCATTTTAAGTGTTGAGCTTTCTTTTAGGATTGACAGGGTTTTGGGTACACTATATCAAGGCCATATAATTAAATTGCCCTGTTATAGCTGTCCAAATGCAAATGTTCAAATTTTTTTTGATGATTATTGACCTAGAGAGTCTAAAGAATTGTACTGCAGTGAGTTTATTGGTTTTGAGTTTAAAACCTAGGACTAGTTCACAAAAGTAGGTTTTTAAAATAATCTAAAATATTTAATGAACAGTTTAATTGACAGCATTGGTCCCAGAGGCAAAGTTGTTCAGAATGAGGAGGTCTATCATATGATATGATGATTTAGTGTTTGTGTGAATATATGAACCTTTTAAGCAATTTGAGGTCATTTACTATAGAAATATTGTGTTTCTGAGGCCTTTTTTCTGTTATAGCGCCACCTATGGTCCGATCTCTGTACAACTTTGCATGCTTGTTAAGTGTCTTCTGTTACATGTTTTCACCAAGTTTTGTAAAGTTTTGAGTTTTAGTTTAGATTTATATAGGCTTTTGGACATATTTGGCCACGCCCCTTTTATAAATGACCCCGTTATACCTAACCAAATGACAAAATTCTAAATGTTTTGATAATTATTTATCTTGAGAGTCCAGAGAATTGCGCTGCAGTGGTTTGATCGAGATTGAATGAAAAATCTAGGACTAGTCTGCAAAAGTAGGTTTTCAACATAATTGAGAATATTTAATGAATTATTTGTTTGACAGCAATGGTTCTTGAGGCAAAGTTGCTCAATATGAGGAGATCTATCAAATGATATGCATATTGTGTGGATGTGTGAAACACCACGTGATTTCAGAGCGATAAAACTCGTTAGTGCCAACTAGTGGCCGATTTCTTTCAAAATTCTTACAGATCTTTAGGGCCATGAGTCGAACATGCCCACCGAGTTTCGTTCTGATCGACCTATGTTAACCTTGTCTAATAGGTGCTTAAATTTCTTTGGCCAATGGTGGCCATGTTTTTTGAGATACGTGAATGTCCTCATAGACACTTGTGCCACTTTGGACAAAGACACTGCATACCAATTTTCAAGTAGATTTGCCTAGTTATAGCCGTTTTTGTTTTTTCCATCTTATAGCGCCACCAAGTGGCAGAGCTGTGCAATATTTTTATTTGACCAAAGATTAAGCTCTTACACATGTGTACAAGTTTGGTGAAGATATCTCATTCCGTTCAGGAGTTATAGCCATTTTAGTGAAAGTGGCCCCACCCCTAACGGACGTTTTGGCGTGCCTTTGCGGCCGCGAGTCAAAAGTTCACTTTTTTGTAATAATTATTGATATTCACTGTCCAGAGAATATTTCTGCAGTGGTTTGGTTCCGATCGGGCGAAAAACCTAGGACTAGTTCGCAAAAGTAGGTTTTGAATTTACTTCAAAATGGTGGGAAAACAGGACCTCAAATAGGCCGATTGGGGCGAGTCTTTGCGTCTGAGTAGCGAGTATGACTAATCCATCTGACCAAGTTTCAGCTCTCTAGGCCTTACGATTTGGTCTGCACGATCAGTTTTAGCGCGGAATAATAATAATAAAAATCCTAACAAATACAATAGGGTTTCAGCACTACATGCTTGAACCCCTAATAATAAAAATCCTAACAATTACAATAGGGTTTCAGCGCTACGCACTTGAACCCCTAATAAAAATCCTAACAATTACAATAGGCTTTCAGCGCTACACGCTTGAATCCCTAATTACAAGGCTGTAGAGAACAGTGCACTATTGCAGACTTTTATAGACTGGTTTTAATTACATTATTTTTATAGTTCATTCGTGAACTAAAGTGGGCCGGTCTAAGGCATGAAACTCCAGGGCTGAAAATGAGTCCCACTCCGGCCCTGATTAGGAGTGTGCGAGTGTCGAGTATTTTGCAAAAACCATTCAAAACACCCCTACAGAGTTCACGCATACATTAGGCTACGTGAAGTCTAGTGCAAGTGCGCATTTTAGAGTGTGCATCACAATCACTGCATGATTCAGTCTAATAAAATGCCTTTAGATTGATCACAAGATTCAAGATATGAGGACAGAAAATGTATATATTTATATCTATATACACTGAACAAAATTATAAACGCAACACTTTTGTTTTTGCCCCCATTTTTCATGAGCTGAACTCAAAGATCTGAGACTTTTTCTATGTACACAAAAGGCTTATTTCTCTCAAATATTGTTCACAAATCTGTCTAAATCTGTGTTAGTGAGCACTTCTCCTTTGCCAAGATAATCCATCCACCTCACAGGTGAGGCATATCAAGATGCTGATTAGACAGAATGATTATTGCACAGGTGTGCCTTAGACTGGCCACAATAAAAGGCCACTCTAAAATGTGCAGTAGGCTGATTATTCTTATAGATTGAAACAAATGTGCTTTAGCCAATATAAAGAGTATGAAAAGTGCTGCAGGAAAAAAAAAAGAGCAACAACAAAAACATGTTGCTGGAGATGGTCTTATTATTGAAAATGCAAACTGGTTGTCTGCCAGCAGGAGGCGCTTTGATAGCGGTAGAACTAGCGGTTTCCCCAGTAACGGCTGTAATCAAAGCAGCTCCGCTCATGAACACTACTTTATCAGATCAAATTAAAATGGCATCGAAACTTTTCTGAAGACAGTCCTTTCCCTTCAGAGATACATTCATATAAAACACCCGCGACAGTTTTTTTTTTTTAAACGTGCAGTGCTCATGTTTATTCAGCGAAGTCAAACGCCACAAATAAATCAATGTATGGGAAACACTGGTAATGTATATCGAAATATCGGAAATGTGTTTAAAAATCATATCACCGTTATTGAAAAAAATTACATTGCGATACATATTGATATTGAATTATTGTCCAGCCCTACTGGATACCCTTGCTTGGTAAAAAAGGCAAATGTTAAATTCATGCCAAGTCGCACCAAAACTTATCTGGTTAACCACGTAAGCCTTGGTTGAAGAATAGGGCCTACTTTTGTTAATGTAAATGTAAAAAAAGAATACAGTTGCTGAGCACAATTGGTCAGTGGCTATTTTTTTATTTTTTTTTGAAGTTCTTCCATCAGTAGTGGAGGATCGAATAGTGTCATCTTTGTCATTGCCGCCTGTTGGTGACTCAGTCATTATAAATCAGCACAACAATGATGGCACGTTACTGCCTATTGATTCTGAAAACCTGCCAAACCAACAACATGGTGTCGACAAGGAAACTGTGACAGGTGATCCAAACATCCAGAATGTGGGATCCAGCTTCAGCAGTGAGTCCTCAGCGTCCTCTAGAGACAGTGATGGAGAAAAAGAAGCAAACTCTAATGTCGATGAATTGCAACGGTAAGTTACCATATTACTAGGTGGTTGGGGTTATTAATTTGTTTATTCTTATTTATTTTGTAATGTATTTAGCATAAATGAATAGGCTAGTCCAAAAATAATTTCTATCACCCTCATGTTTAAGTTTTGTTTATTTATTTTTTTCTGTGGAACACAAAGCAAGATATATGAAGACTATTTCTGCAGTTTTTTTTTTTTTACATACAATGAAAGTCATCGGGGTCCCATTGGAGTCATTGGTGGATGGTCATTATCAAATGAAGTTATTTTGAGTGTTGATGCTTTTAAAGGGTTAGTTCACCCAAAAATGAAAATTCTGTCATTAATTACCCTCATGTCGTTCCAAACCCGTAAGACCTTCGCTCCTCTTCGGAACACAAATTAAGATATTTTTGAAGAAATCTGAGAGCTCTCTGACCCTGCATAGACAGCAACACAACTGAAATGTTAACAGACCCAGAAACGTACCAAGGACAACGATAAAACAGTCTATGTGACATCAGTGGCTCAACTTCAATTTTGCAAAGCTACAAGAATACTTTTTGTGTGCAAAGAAAACAAGAATTGTTTTCCCCAGAATGTAATCAACGTAATCAGCGTTGTTTACGTTCAGCATGCATTTCTCCTGAATGTAAACAATGCTGATTATGTTGATTACGTTCTGGGGAAAGCGCACGCATGCGTCGTTGGTACTCTCCAAAATGGTGGAAGACATTAACTCGGGGAAAAGAATTGTTGAATAAATTCTTACTTTTGTTTTCTCTGGCAGAAAAATATTCTTGTAGCTTTGCAAAATTGAAGTTGAGCCACTGATGTCACATGGACTGCTTTATCGTTGTCCTTGGTACGTTTCTGGGTTTGGGAACATTTTAGTTGTGTTGCTGTCTATGCAGGGTCAGAGAGCTCTCAGATTTCATAAAAAATACCTTAATTTGTGTTCCGAAGATGAATGAAGGTCTTATGGGTTTGGAAGATATGAGGGTGTGTAATTAATGACAGAATTTAAATTTTTAGGTGAACTAACCCTTTAAAGGCAACTTCTGAGAAGTTTCTGAGATTGTATCTTGAGCAAGAATTTTTACAACATTCAACAATAAATTTCAAGGTGGTTACTGTCAGACTGTTGTCAAAATATCTGATGTGAGTAATATCCCCAATAATTAGTCTGTTTGTAATCTAAAATTCTCTTTTTTTTGTGAGGACTTTGAGCACTTCACTACAGAATTTGTTCTGTAGTGTTCCTAAATTAAAATATAAATAGTTTTGTTGTAGATCCTGTGTATTCTTTTTGTAGGACTAACTCAGAAGAGCCAAGTGTGCCGTCATCCACCGATGATGCTCATAGAGGTACAGCCTCTCTGAATGTCTGTCGAGATTCTCATTATATCTTTTCAGGATCTTTAAAGCAAACCGTTTCTGTTTGTCATGTTTTCCTCTAGGTGATTTAATTTTTCAGACAGCTGTGCCTCTCCAACTGCCCTCCCTTGACACCTTCCCAAACACACCTTCCAAAGGCTTCCACTATGCAGGCAGGACTGTACATAAATGTCAGCAGTGTACAAAATACTTCATCTATCGCTCTGATCTTGTCAAGCACCAGGAAATTCACACCCAAGCGGGGACCCATGAGTGTCCTCAGTGTGGGCAGGTTTTTGACGATTCAGCGCAGCTGGTGTCACACAGGAGCACCAACTGCAATTCCAGAGTTTTTAAGTGCATCAAATGCACAGCCCACTTTAGATCCCTCAGGACCCTATACAGGCACAACCGAGTGCACAAAGAGAAGAAAACCACACATAAGTGCCCTGAATGTGGACGGCTGTTCACTAGTCTGTCACGATTAGTCGGTCACCGGCGAACTCACCGAACTCCCACTGTTAAAAGGAACTACACCTGTAAACAATGCAACGAGACTTTCGGGTCGTACCGAGCCAGTGTAATCCACCAGAAGATTCACAAAGCTAAAGACATCCGCCCTTCTAAACCGGAACGGCAGCCTGGAAAGTGTCGTTTTTGTGACTTGACATTCAACATTGACAGCGAATTAAGAATCCATCTGAAGACCCATGCAGAGTTCAGGCCATATATATGCGACCAGTGTGGGAAGTGCTTTTCGGCGAACAGCAGCCTGCTTGCCCACCTCTCAAACCACACGGGTGAGAAACCTCTCCTTTGTTCGCAATGTGGAAAGCGATTTTACAGCAAAATCCAATTAAAATCTCACATGAGATGTCATTCTAGTGAGCGGCCGCACGTCTGTCCTTACTGTGAGAAGCAGTTTTCACTGTCTGGGAATTTGAAGATCCACATCAGAATTCACACCGGGGAGAAGCCGTACGTTTGCCATCAGTGCGGAAAGGGTTTTGTCTCCGCCGGATGCCTGCAGGTGCATCTGCGCTCTCACACAGGAGAGAAGCCGTATCAATGTAAAATCTGTGGCAAGAAATTTGTTGTTTCAAGTCACCTGACGGCGCACATGTGCTTTCACACCGGAGAGCGTCCACACTGCTGCTTGCAGTGTGGGAAACGATTCATCCGACGTTATGACTTGAGCAAGCACATGTACACTCATATTGGGAAGAGGCCGTTCCCATGTCCTCTGTGCCCAAAGGCTTACACGTGTCGTACACACCTAAACAGGCACATGAAGAGCCACAGTGTTTGACTTGAATCATTTTGTCATCCTGAGTGCCTTGTGTGGAGTGAAATCAACCATGATCTTTAAAGCAATAGTTCACCCAAACATTTTTTTTAAAAGAATTCTCTAAAAATTACATTATTTACTCACCCTCATGACCTGAGTCCATGTCTACACCCATATGCTGTTTTTTTCCTGTGGAACAGAATGACTTTTTAGAAGAATCTTTACGCAAGTGTTTTCCAATTGACAGTTCATTTCAAGCTCTAAAAATGACAAAAACAAAAAAAGACAGGATCGTATTAATAAAATAGTCCTTACAGCTTATGCACTAAATTCCAAGTCTTGTGAAGTTATTTTACTAATTTGTGCGAGTAACAAATTGAAATTATTGTTTTCATGCCCTTCTACTGAGCTATTAACTGTGACCAGATTGAGTCGGTTAGAAAGAAGGGGAGAATTACAACTGAATAACAACTTAAGTTTGCTCTGTTTCCCACACAAAGCTGTTATACAACTACAGAATACTTGCAGACATAAAAGTGAGTAAATAACTACAGCATTTTTGATTTGGGGTGAACTATCTCTTTTAATTAAAACATGTTTCAACTTTGTGTCCTGCCAAGCTGATGTCCTTGAACTTGTGTGAGCTACAGTTGTTTCATTACAACAGTCATTTGAAGAGCAGCTGCAACATTTTCTTGCATTACTGATGTGTAAAACAGTTTCGTGTTGTGGATATTTTCTCTAGAAGGTTTGGAGCCCACTTTTTTTCTTTTAGATTTAGGTTTTTCTAAGATAATTTAAAGCTAGAATTATCCTCAGTTAGCAACTATTAATGAAATATGCTGAATATTATAGGCTCATACTAAACAGAAACAATGTGTTGACATGACTTAAAGTGGGAATTAAAAATCATACAAAACAAAAGAGGTGCTGTGTCATTTTTAAATATCATTTGAACTTCAAATGCACAATAAAAAAATAAAGGATTGACACCTTAGTTATGTGGTAAAATTCAAGAGAACGCCATTATGACATTATCGGGATCTAAAGCCCTTTATGTATAAGAATACATTACAATACACCTGTTGAATTGATGTTCATTGTTATAAAAATATCTTATCAAATTAATTAACTTTTAATTAACTGTTTACTATTTAATTAACTACAACAAAATATAATTGTAAAAACAACTGCAGACACAGTAATTTGCTCTGGGCCCCCTCCATAGACTTTTGCTGTTATTATTTTCTTGTCTTCATTTTCTTTTTAATTGTTGTTGTTTTGTTTTGTTATGGTGTTTGCTATTGTTGAATGTTCGAGTATTGTTATTATTTTTAGTAAATGTTAGCTTTAATAATTATTGCTGTTACTGCTTTTGTTATATTATAAAGCTGTAAGAGACCAATTTAAAATAGGTGGGGGAAAGGAGGTTGGTATCTTTACAACATATTAAGAACATCTGCTTTTATTTTGCGCTTAAATCAGTAATAAAGTGACTTTTATTTTCAAACTCTCAACATCCGGGTGACGTCCGTATTTACGCTTTAGCGCGTGTTTACGTTGCATCCAGCATCGGAAACTAATGGCGATATTTTCCAGTCAGAGATCAATTCACTGCAAATGATTTAAAGGGTGAGTATTGATGCTTCCTATGAGCGTATCTGTGGACGACTGTAAATATGTATATTCATTTGCAGACGAGTATTAAAGTGCCACAGTAAGAACGCTGATTCATTTATCGATGGATATATTTTACAGTGATTGGATGTTTAGTGTTTGTAGATGGTGCAGTAGAGTGTCCTGAAGACTTCAGATCCTTCACTTCCTCCCCCTCTTGATCCAGACCCATATAATGTGGCCCCCCTATACCTATCATCACCTGCTAGCCTTCCTCCTCACGTTCCTCAGGTATGCTGTCCTGTTCCTACCGCCCTCTGTTCTTACCATGGTAATCAGTTTCTGGCTATGTTACTGAGCATATCTAGCTTTTCTTTATTATTGTGGCCCCTGTGTTGGCCAAGAGTGTTTTTGTAGGTCCTTGGGTGTTGAAAAAATTAGTCACATGCTTTACATTCATGGTTTACTGACATGTCAGCCAGTGTTTTATTGTACATAATAAGAATATTGAACTTTGTCTTGTTTGCCATCTCTGATCTTAGATGACATGTAGCACAAAGTTCTTTGTGTCATTTAAACAGCTTACTTCTTGAAATGTTATATGATTAATCTAGCTGTTATACAGGAACCTAGAAGGTTATAATTGGTTATAATCAGGGTGCGAATTACTGGGGGTTTGGTGGGGTCTGACGCCCTAAAGAAGGCTTGATCCCTCCTGATGGACGTCAAAACTAGATGTAGGGGGGTCGGATAGAAAGTTCCCTATGCATAATATGGAGATTTACTTGTAAATATTAAGATACATTTCTATAGCCCTGACTGATTTGAAAATGTAAAGCCCCTGAAATGGGTCATAGCTACACATTACCTGAACTGTTGAAGTAAATATGCTACAGTGTTCAATTATAGGCATGCATTTTTTGCTTGGACGGAGCAAGAACACATAAAATGCATGTTCAGATTCAGTCGACTGATAAAATTTACCCCCCTCAACTTAATGTTGTTGAACTGAATTTATGGAGCAAACTATTTGCTAAAATAACCATAACATTAACAGCAGCGCTGAAATACAAGTGCAGGGTTTTGTCAGTCAGATGCATGATGTTGCAAAGTTGCATGGGTTACTATAACAAATACTGTGTGTTTTCTTTCAGAGTCATCATTGGCTGGTAGAAAGAAAAAAAAATAGATTTTTACTTAAAAAGAATATAAGGTAAAGGTATGAATAATTAAATTTTAGACACATTGTCCGTAATTTCGCCAACGAATATAAAGCCCTAGGAAAATCGTGCGTCTCTGATCAACCCAGAGTGGTGTTTCATTAATGAATCCACATTTTTAAATGAATCGAGTGAGTCAAGGATTCAGTGAGCCATTCATAAAGGCAGTCATTTGCTTCTTTCTGAATGAATTAGCCCTTTGAACGAATGGATTGAATGAATGACTCACTTATTTGATTTGCTGCCCTCTACTGGCGCTGAATAAGAGTATTCATGATAAAGAAATAGAAAAATGTTTTAAAAAGAAAAGAAAATGTAGTTTAAAATACATGTGCCATGTTCTTTGAAATGTTTGCTTTGTATTCCTGTTGGTGCCATATGGTTTTGAAGTTTAAATGGAATGACTTGGTGTAATTAAAAACATCCACTCTCTATCCAGCTATGTCCTGCTTCACTCGTCACGTAAGACTTTCAGTAATGTGAAAGTGAGCATCTCAGCACAGTGGACACCATCAGCATTCCAGCAGAACGGCAGCACTTCGTCTTTGTCTCCTGGGGAGGTAAGGATATAATACACACTGCCCATTCTTTGTCTAACTTTTTCATTAAAAAAAACAAACAATTTCTTTCCATCTAAATGAGTAACATTTTCCCTAGCCTCATAGATATGATAGTAGGAATGATATTATTATTATTATTATTGTTGTTGTTATTCACCAGTAACACATTTTAAACTATGTATTTTATATAAGAATAATTTTTTTTACAGATATGAAAGTCTGATCTCAAATAAAACCCAGAAGAGAACTAGACTGCCTCTTTTAGTGTAATGAAAATGTACTCTGTGTCTATATAAAGGCTTTCAAATTTTCTTTTATGGTTTACATTTTTGGAATATGGGACCCAATATATATTAAGTGTCCTTAACTACTATGATCTTACATTTAATTTAATCATTTGATACAATGCATTTATTATGTACATACATGTTTTTACATTGTACTTATATTTGAAAAAACTGTCATCTGTAATTACCCCTTAAACCTAGCCATACCACAAAACCTGCCCCTACATTTATTTATGATCTTAACATTATGATCTTATTAAAAACCGAGCAATGCATGTATTATTCTTATTTTGTCACTGCATGCTATGGAGAAAATGTGTTCAGCTAGGTAGAGGTGAGAAAAACATTGATTCAAAGTACTGTAATATTTTATCCTCAAAATGCTGTACTGATACTCGTCTTATGAATAATACCTAATACCTAAATAAAAAAAAGAAAATCTGTCTTTCTCTTTATTTATTCCTTCCCTCTCTAGCTTATACTTATTTGAACAATGCCTAAAACTTGGTATTACAAGCACTTCCTGTGTCTGTTTGCCTCTTTAAGAAGAATCGCTTTATGTATTCCACAATTTTAAGTCACTTTGGATAAAAGCGTCTGCAAAATGACTAAATGTAAAATGTAAATGTACCTCACAAAACTGTATCAATATTATATTTCACATTAGTATTTTCATTCAGATTGATATTTTTGTGGTCACCATTTGGAAATCTGTGAGAGGGCAACTCATTAAGTCAAGCATTACATCAGTATTCAAGCACTATATTCTTTCTGTTTGGCAAAAATGCGAACTAACATTCTCACAACTAGCAATATAGTTGTACAAAGCACTTTGGCTAAGTCCAATATAGGCCTTTCAGTTGAAAATATAATCTAAATAATGTTGCTACACACTTATTTTTGTTTATATTTTTAGACATGGGTGGAAAACAAACTGTTTGCTGATGCGGGAGAGGCCACGCTGTTCCTGGGTGCTCTGGACTCCATCTTTCTCTTCTCTTATGCTGTGGTAAGCTAAAAACAGGAATAGGTGTAGCAGGCTTTGGGGGTTGTGGGTGAACAGTGATGGTATGTTATGAACACATAATGCTGCTGCTGCACCATATTGAACCATAAAATATTACTGTGACAGTAGGGGTGTGCGATATTGACAAAAATATTCGAATTTTTTTTGTCCGCATGCATCATTAAGAATATGTACTTTTTAAGTGGTCATCGGATGCTAAATTCACTTTTACATGTTGTTTGAACTGAAATGTGTCTTGGCAGTGTGTGTACATAACCACCCTATAATGATAAAAATACACCCAGTGTTTTTAAAAAAAATCCCCATAAATAATAACTCCTATCTTAGATCAAGCCATTCACAGATTCATGGCAGAGTGACGTAGTTCTGCACAGGCCCCTCCCACGATTGTTGATTGACACTGGTGTTTTACCTTAGACCCGCCCTGAGTGATCTGTAAACAGTCTGCCATTGTTTTGACGCCGGAGCAGAAGTAGACAAGAATTTCTTCTGAGTGATTGAGGTGTTTTGTTGTTGGATGTAATAATGAACATAGCAGTCGTCATTTACTCCCGACATCTGAGCCGCTAAAGAATCATTCGTGATCCAGCTTCACCTACAGAAGAAGTGAGTATAAGGTTTTTTATGAATCTTTGCAAATCTCCTTTACTAATAATGTGCTAGTTAGCAAGTTCTGCAACGAATGCAGCTAAAGTTTATAGTCTCAGAGAATGGCTCGTCACCCCACTAGTAATGTTTCGTTCGTGAATGAATCATTCTTTTTGAACGAATCTTTTAGGTGAACGAATCGTTCTCGTTCACGTAATCCATTGACTCATATTTCTCGTTCACTGAAATTCCTCCCTCCACAGCAGCGCGGCACTATTTGCAGCGCATGCGCAGTTCAGTGAACCGGGTAGCTCTGTGGACTGTTTCATCCTGTCAAAGAATGTGACGGAGCATGTGATTTGTTGAATGTAGTGAACGAATATGCCCTTCACTGAACGAGTTTCTTTTGAGTCTGAACGAGATCGAGAGATCTTCTCGTTCATGAACGAAATGACCGAACTGGTACATGTCTTTCGTGAACGAGTTGAATGAACTGCTACATCTCGTTCGTGAAAGAGTTGAATGAACTGCTACATCTCGTTCGTGAAAGAGTTGAATGAACTGCTGCATCTCGTTCGTGAACAAGTTGAATGAACTGCTACATGTTGTCCGTGAACGAGTTGAATGAACTGCTACATATCATTCGTGAATGAAATAACCGAACTGGTACATCTCGTTCGTGAACGAGTTGAATGAACTGCTGCATCTCGTTCGTGAACAAGTTGAATGAACTGCTACATATCATTCGTGAATGAAATGACCGAACTGGTACATCTCGTTCGTGAACGAGTTGAATGAACTGCTACATCTCGTTCGTGAATGAAATGACCGAACTGCTACATATCTCTTTCGTGAACGAAATTAATGAGAGTGTACCTGGTCAGTCGGCCATTTAGCATGTCAATCTCGAACAGCAATCAGCAGATGCAAAGCGCAGTTATAGGTACTGTGCACATACGCTTGTTTATATATTCATATTTAGCATACAGAACATAACTCCACGTTTAATCCCCGATTTATGAATGTGTAATTGTCTGACCAAACAATTAAAATGTTAACTATGCAAGAAAACCTTGTGCTTTGGTCATCTGAACAACTTATTTAGACTTTATTTATTAGATTATGCACACATTTGAATAAAGCCAAATCCGTTTTTGTAACAAGTGAATATGTTCGTTGACTTAAGACACAACACATAAGACACTCTTTTTCACCACCTGCTGGCGTATTTATGTAATATGAAGAAATGGTCACTGAACTCCACAGAAGAGAGGGGCGGGGTGAGCAGAGCTCATTATCATTTAAAGGAACATGCACCGAAATGGGTCTGTGAACAGTGCTGTTTTTGACAAGATAAAAAGGGTGTTGTTTTACACTACCGCTGAGAAATTTTAACCAAAGTATGTTATAGACTTTTCATTAAGACCCAAAAGAATCATATCAACTTGTGGAAAATGGGCATTGATGACCCCTTTAAAAAAGTAACTATTAAAATCCAAAATAAGAAAGAAATTACAGTAATGTATCGGCTCACACAGAATAACAGTATGTTTTATAATGGTTACTTTTCTGAAATGATAAATCCTTTATGACGTATGTGACTGACAAATATGATCTCTGGAAAGTGCAGCCTTTCAAATGAGAGTGTGTGTATGTGTGTGTAATTCGTTGAGAACAAAATTATGTGACAATGGTCAATTGAAACCAGAGTCATCAACCCACTGAGGGCTGGATTCAAAGTTTCATAATGCAAGTGAGTACTGTTTATGGCCCCCACGTACCTGTCTGCACTTCTGGCAACATCTGGGCCTGCTCCTATCCAGACCTGGATAAGGGCATCAGTGAGCTCCTGGACAGTATGTGGTGCTACGTCACAGAGGTTTTCAACTGGATTCAGGGCTGAGGAACATGAGGGCCAGTCAATTGCATCAATGCCAATGCCAATCGTCTTTCCAAAACTGCCTACACACTCTGGCCACATGAGACCAGCATTGTCATGCACCAGGAGGAACCCAGGGCACATTGCACCAACGTAATGTCTGAGAGTGGCTCTGAGGATTTCATCCCTGTACCTAACAGCAGTATGTATACCTTTGGCTAGCATGTGGAGGTCTGTGTGTCCCTCCAAGGATGTTCTTCCTCAGACCAACACTGACCTACTACCAAAACGGTCATGCTGGATGATGTTGTAGGCAGCAAAATATTCCCCATGGCATCTCCAGACTCTGGTACAGTGCTGGGCTATGAGCAGAATGTTGGGCCCTTATGCCACTCTCATGGAATCTTTCTGACAGTTTGGTCAGAAACATAAACACCAGTAGCCTCATTTTTGAGGGCTTTGGCAGTGCTCCTCCTGTTCAACTTGCACAAAGGAGCAGATACCAGTCCTGCTGCTGGGTTGTTGCGCTTCTCCAGCCCTGTCTCCCAGTATCTCCTCCATGTTCTTGAGACTGTGCTGGGAGATACCAATCCTCCTGGCAATGGCACATATGGAAGTGCCATTGTGAAGGAGCTAGACTACTTGTGCAACCGGATTGAGTTGCAGATACTGCCTTTTGCTATAAGTATTGTACGGAGCTCGGGAAGTCACCTGTAGGAGAAAAAAAACTATCCGTGGCGACGGTTTTGCAATCCGTCCCCTCAGTTTATTAACCGTACTCACAAATTCTTAAACTGTTCCCTCGGTTTAACAAATCGTGCCCACGGATTAATAAACCGTACCCACGAATTTCCAATCCGTGCGCTCAGATTTTGTAAACCGTACCTTCGGATTTTGAATCCGTACCCACAAATTCATAATCCGTGCGCACGCTTTCGCAATCCGTTCCCTCGGGTTTGTAAATGTAAACTCGTGGATTTGTGGCCCCGCCCCCACCGGCAGATTCAACCACGGTGCGGGATGCATAGTATTGTGTTTATTAAACATTATTTTTCATAGTAGCCTATGAGACCATGATCCGCACTCACAAAATAGTCTTCTTTTTAGCGTTTATTTTATATTAATCACCAATAGGATAAAACACCGCCGCCTGTGTTTTATAGCCTAAAATAAAGGCTGAAAAGAAGAATAGAAAATTTCCTGAATAAAAACGATAGAGTTCCGAGGGAAGAAGGTAAAAAGCAATACAAAACCAATAATGTACCGGTTATGTCCTACAGGTGACTTCCCGAGCTCCGTAATAAACCGAAGGTATTGTTTACAAAATCTGAGCGCACCGTTCGGAAGTACGGTTTATTAATCCGTGGGCACGATTTGTTAAACAGAGGGAACAGTTGCGCTCTATTGTTCGCTACTGGCGACCTGGATGAAATGCTTTAAAGCTTATGTCTATGGAAAACCATTGAAACTTTGAACGGCCATATCTCCATAACGGCGCGGCAAATCCGCACCAAATTCGGGGGATCCCTTCAGCTCGAGGAACCCTCTCGAACACGAATCGAGTGTATGTCTAGAGGCCCGCTTTCGAATGAGACCACCCCTTTTACTCCCTAATATCGGATCGGTATCGGCCCCAAAAAAACCCATATCGGTCGGGCTCTAGTTTTAATCTCTAAAGGTAATGCATGGAATATATGGAAACGCTCCACTGAATAATAGCGCTAATATGTGAGGGGCGGGGCTTTGACAATCGGTGCTACCGATGACCAGTCAATCTACTCCACAGCCAATCACGGGCCCCCTCCTTGGCTTCAACATGATATTCCGCCATGATTCCAGTTCCAAGGGAACGTACACGTTACATTCAAAGGGCATTAAAGTGCGCGAGACGTGAATTTATATTGTATTTTTTTACAGAGGTATATATTATGTCACACTCCACACTTCTCCAGTAAGTTTCGTCTGTGTGTGAAGACAGTAGCGCAAATCCGTGAATGAATGTTCCGAAGTGAAATACCGATGACCAGTCAATCTACTCCACAGCCAATCACGGGCCCCCTCCTTGGCTTCAGCCCCGCCTAGCCCAATGGTTAATGCGGCCCTGCCCGCGCCTCGTTTTGATTTTTAAAAAGTAAACAGTACGTGCTCATGTTTATTCAACGAAGCCTTTTGGAAAATCGATCAGTTTTGATATTGTGGCGAGCGCCACAAATAAATAAATGTATGAGAAACACATCCCACAGCACAACCACCTGAGCCCAAATTCAGTCTACTCATCACCTTAACTTTAACTGCGTTTGTAGCCGGCGCCATAGCCAGATTGATAAACAAACACAGACCGGAAGTTAACTTCGGCCCAGGCGCGTACGCCCGATGAAACCGTCTGTATAAAGCTTGAAGCATCAGAATCGGCATCGGTATCGGCCGATCACCATGACAAGAAATCGGTACTCGGTATCGGCTGCAAAAATCCTGATCTGAGCATCCCTAATATGTATATAAATACATACACACACACACGTTTTTTTTGTTTGTGTCAAAACTCTACTCTGTTTGTTTTTCTTTCAGGGTTTGTATATCAGTGGAGTAATTGGCGATCGGTTCAACCTTCGCTATGTTCTGTCCTTTGGTTTATGTGGATCCGCTGTCACGGTTGGTATTCTGCTGAAATATGGATCTAAATGCATTAAAGCATGGTTCCTCATATCTTGCCCTGGAGGGCCAATGCGCTGCAGAGTTTAGCTCCAACCCTGATCAACCTTATCTACCTGTGATTTTCTAATGAACCTGAAGACACTGAATAGCATGCTCAGGTGTGTTTGACTGGTTTGAACTAAACTCTGCAGGAAAGTGGATCTTGCGGGCCAGATTTGAGGATCCCTGCATTAAAGTATGACATAAACATCTTATGTATGTTAACACTGTTAACACTTTCAAATCAAAGTCCGTAAAATTGTTTCACCTCATAGCTGGTTAGTTCGGTTCATGGTTTACAACTCTTTAATGAAAACTGCCTATGGTAAAATACTTCCAGAACCAAGGGCCAGATTTACTAAACGGCAAATTAGCATTAGAGCGCAATTCCATAAAAGCGCCGATAGGAGGGTAAAATTCTGCAGGTGATTTACTAACAATGTGCACATTAAAGAACACAGACGCAGCCAGATAATTTCCATTATGAACAGCGCAATCTACCAAGAGAAGCGCAAATTACCGCCTGCTTTAAGACATGCTTTTTTTGGGTGTTAAATAATGCCGCAAATACCAGTAATTTGATGAGCGCAAACGTTAGTAAATTGCGTTGCGTGATTCATTTGAATACTCTCCTCCCTTAAATTTTGCGTCTGAAAGGGAAACTCCTACAAATGCATGTTCAATAAGGTCAGGCGCCTTTTCAGCGCTAATTTTTCACTGCGCATCTTTAGTAAATCCTGATAGTAGTACTATTTTAACACCAAAAGATGGTTTGTGCTGGCGCAAGCTGTTAGTAAATCTGGTCCTAAGGCCTCTGAAAAAGTGGACGGCCACTGTTGCACACTATTGATTGGCTGATGGCGCTAACACCGCCCTTTGAGGCGCCACATCATCAGTGTCTTAAAAGGACTTGCCCATGCCATTACTACTCAGAAACAAATCGTAGAATTAACAAAACAAATGACACAGTTTTCAAATTTAGCCTGTCCCAAACTGGGAGAATGCACGATATGAAGGGCCCAAATGATGCGCTACCTCAGAGCATGACTCTAGCGCCATCAGCCAATAAATGGTTGTCATTATGTAAAGGCTTTAGGCAATTGTCACATCTGGATGGTGTTCTAGTAGCTTTAGATACTGACACAGCATTGAGTGAACCTATGAAAGTGATCAAAAATAATCTGTGAATTCATGTCTTTATTTATTTTCATTCACCCTCTCTTCTCTTTAGGAATTTGTGTTTGGCACGTTGACAGAGTGGCTTCACTTTTATAATGTGTACTTTTACTGCATCTTGTGGGTGATAAATGGACTGCTCCAGTCTACAGTATGGCCTTGTGTTGTGGCCATCATGGGCAACTGGTTTGGAAAATCTGGGTAGGTGTCACTATGTAGTGTGGGATTATTAATATTATTTGTTATTGTTATTATTTTTTGCATAAAGTACTTTAGCACAAAAGTATCTGCATTTTTTTTCACTAATCATCCTTGATCCAGTTTAATCAGGTGCTAAATGTGCTGATATGATACTGTGCTGTGTATTTTTGCGCCTGCACAAATTGGCCTCATTTCTATTCTTCCTTTCTTTCTGATTCCCGCATATATCCTCTGTCTGCCAGGCGAGGATTTGTTTTTGGACTTTGGAGTGCATGTGCGTCCGTGGGGAACATTCTGGGTGCGTTTCTTGCCTCCAGTGTCCTGAAATACGGCTATGAGGTGAGAGGACATCATTCTTACTGAAACACATCATTCAATGGTGCTGTGTGAAAACCAGCTATAAACCAATAAACATGAAATTGGTGAAAACCAATAAACATGCTAAATAATGTAATGATAATGTAATACAATATAATATATGCAGAACTGTTGGTGTGAGGGTTTTTCTTAGGGGAGGGGATTGCTAGCTCTGTATACAAACAATGTTGATGAGTGTTTGTGTGTGTGTTTGTTTCAGTATGCTTTTCTTGTGACATCAGTGGTGCAGTTTGCAGGTGGTGTAGTGGTGTTTTTTGGCCTGCTTACATCCCCAAAAGAAATTGGTGAGTTCATCTTTGTACAGTTTTTGTATTTGCAGTAGTGTTACATAAACAACAGCATATACAAAAGTACAGATACAAGAGAGCTGGTTTTGGGTTCTTCGTCTGCTGTTCACTGTCATTTAGCAAAATAGTGTAATTGTGAGCTCCAAGAGCAAGTCATAGTTATAAGTAACCAAATGCCTGAAATACGGCTATGAGGTGAGAGGACATCATTCTTACTGAAACACATCATTCAATGGTGCTGTGTGAAAACCAGCTATAAACCAATAAACATGAAATTGGTGAAAACCAATAAAAATGCTAAATAATGTAATGACAATGATAATGTAATACAATATAATATATGCAGAACTGTTGGTGTGAGGGTTTTTCTTAGGGGAGGGGATTGCTAGCTCTGTATACAAACAATGTTGATGAGTGTTTGTGTGTGTGTTTGTTTCAGTATGCTTTTCTTGTGACATCAGTGGTGCAGTTTGCAGGTGGTGTAGTGGTGTTTTTTGGCCTGCTTACATCCCCAAAAGAAATTGGTGAGTTCATCTTTGTACAGTTTTTGTATTTGCAGTAGTGTTACATAAACAACAGCATATACAAAAGTACAGATACAAGAGAGCTGGTTTTGGGTTCTTCGTCTGCTGTTCACTGTCATTTAGCAAAATAGTGTAATTGTGAGCTCCAAGAGCAAGTCATAGTTATAAGTAACCAAATGCACAAATCTTATTGGTTAGCCATTATTCTTGCAGTGCAATAGAAAAGGGATTAGAACACCTCTCTTTAAAATATCTGTCACAGTGACGGCATGTGAATGTCTGTGTCGCAACAGTCGTTCATTCAAATTAAAATGTTAATTCCGAATTAATGCACCAAACATTTGTCTTAATGTGAACAGGCCTATAGTCTGCAATGATTCATAGGCCTTGTTCCTTACATTTGAAAAAAAAAAAGATTTGTGCATTTTATTTTAATTTCTAATTTCTTATAAGCATATGTATAGCATAGTGTATAATAGTGTAGGTTGCACTTTATTTTACAGTACGTGTACTTACATGTACTTACTGTGAGCAAGTACTGGTAATATAAGGTAACTACATGGGGTAGGGTTAGGTTTAGGGGTAGGTTAAGGGTAAGTACCTAGTTTTTACCTAGTTATTGTAATTACTAAAATAAGAACATAGTATGTACATGAGTAACAGGACTGGAAAATAAAATGCTACCATAGTGTATACATTAAGTGTACAAGATTGTTTTCATCTCTTGGTCTCTTTTTTTTTTTTTTTAAGGACTAAGTGACTACTCTGAGACAGGTCTGAGACCAGTGACAAGAGACACAGACAGTCAGCGTCCTCTGATAAGTGATGATGAAGATGAGTTATGTGATGAATACTCTATACAGCAGCGGGATGAGGAGCCTGAACCGCAGCCTAAAGCCATCGGCTTTCTCCAGGCCTTCTGCCTGCCAGGAGTCATTCCTGTCAGTGTCCATTTAAACGCTTCCTTACTTGCATATTAGACCACTATTGTAGACTAGATTTGAGATTTATATATTGTCTGTCTCCTACAGTATTCTCTGGCTTATGCATGTCTGAAGCTGGTCAACTACTCTTTCTTCTTCTGGCTGCCATTTTATCTCAGCAACAACTTCGGCTGGAAGGAGGTTCAGTCCGACCGGCTGTCTGTGTGGTATGATGTGGGAGGCATTGTTGGTCAGTACCCAGTTCAATTAAGTTTTTTTCTCAGTTCACTCTAAAAGAAACAACCAATCAAAAGATCAACAACACAATTACTGGTGAAAATGCTCATTAACAAAGGGATTTTGATTTCGGTCAGTGATAGTAAAGATGAAACAACAAATGCACATCATGACGATAATTAGACAATTTAAATGGAAACATACAGATGACAAAAGAAAAAAAAACAGGTTAGATATTAACAATACAAGCAATGATTTGAAAGTAAATGCTCATATTGTAAATGTAGTTTCAAATAATCCAATCATAGGCAGTAATATCAGGAACTTATTTTAGCTGTGTGAAGCTGAGAGGTGAATAAACACTGGAAAACTGAATCGCAATAGAATATATACTATAGAAGGCTAATTAACTTACCCAAACACATCCAATACATTAGTCATGTATAAACGCAACATATAAAAGAAATATTCAACTTATATCTACACAAAATGATACAAGGCAACCTGATTGCATGCTAGTCAGGATGTTGTGATTGATTGCCCTGTATCTCCTGCTCAACTTACATTCATTTCTATAGTTATATGACATCTATCAGCTTATGTGTTGGAATTTATGTGCTGGATTTTGTTGGAAAACAAAAATGCATTCTTAAACCCTACAAAACAGATTGAATACTTGGATTGAACCCTTCAATTGATTAAACTCTTTAATATTACACTTTTTTTAATACATTGCAATATTTAGAACTTGATATAATGCATTTAACTAAGAAATCTTTCCTAAAACAGACATTTTGCCTTTGCCTTGTTTAACACTCACAAAGGGCAGAATCTAATTATTATTATTTTTTTAATAAAAAAAAAGAGTAAAGAACAAAACTAAGCTGTTTTGATGGTATGAAACAGCTCTCCAGTGTGAACTTCTCAGAAAACTTTGCAGCTGCACCCACTTACTGCCATTGGTCCAGTGTTTTGCATAACAGAAGTTACTTTTTCACATTTTTTTTTTTCTTCATCCAATCCATCTCACATTTAAATACTTTTCTAAAACACTGCCTGCAAATATTTGGGCAGCTTCTGACCAATTGTTAGCGGTACAACAGAATTTTGCTGTGAGTATGCTGAGACCTTTAGACAGTACATTTCTTCTTTAGGTAGTTTGCAATCACAGTGCATTCTGCACATGAGCAAAATCTTTACAATCTCTTCCAGGAGGAACAGTACAAGGCTTGATCTCAGATCTTTTGGGAAAGCGAGCTCCTGTGTTAGCGATCAGTTTGCTGCTGGCCATGGGAGCGTTAGTGGGATACAGCCGTGAGTTTAGAGACTAAATCATACTGTCTAGAAAATCTAAGTACCCTTTCTAACTCTTCTTTTTTATATCATAATTTGAGAAATTAAAGCAGAATAAATGTTTAACTTCTGTTTTTTAACTTTTTTTTTTTTTAATTGCTCAGAATTTGGGCAGCTTCTGACCAATTGTTAGCGGTACAACAGAATTTTGCTGTGAGTATGCTGAGACCTTTAGACAGTACATTTCTTCTTTAGGTAGTTTGCAATCACAGTGCATTCTGCACATGAGCAAAATCTTTACAATCTCTTCCAGGAGGAACAGTACAAGGCTTGATCTCAGATCTTTTGGGAAAGCGAGCTCCTGTGTTAGCGATCAGTTTGCTGCTGGCCATGGGAGCGTTAGTGGGATACAGCCGTGAGTTTACAGACTAAATCATGTTGTCTAGAAAATCTGAGTACCCTTTCTTTATATCATAATTTGAGAAATGAAAGCAGCATAAGTTTCTGTTTTTAACTTGTTTTTTTTTTGTTAATCTTTCCTCCAGACTCTCCAAATAACCAGCTGGTAAATGGAGCTCTTCTAGCAATAACAGGTGACACATTATAATATGATAAAAAAAATTATAACTATGAACTCAGCCCATAGTTATTCCTCATTCTTGTTTAGGAAACCACTAACATTTAAATATTTTTATAATTTGTTTCAGGTTTCCTTATCGGAGGCCCATCAAACATGATCAGTTCAGCGATCTCTGCAGATTTGGGTCGACAGGAGGCACTGCAGAATAGTCAGGAGGCTTTGGCAACCGTCACGGGAATAGTGGACGGCACAGGAAGCTTTGGAGCTGCGGGGGGACAGGTAACGCTTTAATAATTAATACAAAATCATATTAATCAGTAATGTCATAGCCCAATTTTCGTGATCAAGTCAAATGCAGAAGGAATAAAATCAAGTCCTTACTTCACTCTATCTTTTTCACTCTGAAATATGCCCTGCGGAAGTTGTATGCAAATCATGTTCATTGTGTATGTTTTTTTAATGACATATTATTGTTATTTCATGTGTAAGTACTAATTTAAAAATGTCTCTGTTTTGTAGTATCTGGTATCGCTTATCGAGAGCAAATTAGGATGGATGTGTGTCTTCTACTTCTTCATAATTATGGTAGGTTAATTGTGATGCAACAGCACAAATTCAGCCAAAACATTAAACACACATATTTTAGGTGGACAAAGAAGTTATTCAGTGAACAGTGACTGTGAATCTGTAAATCATTAAAACAGGAAACAGACCTAAAATATTAATGACTTATCCTGCTCTACAGTCAAATGGTCTCTAGAATAAGAATGTCCCTCCCTTCATTACTTTTTACCATTGACTAGCAAGCAGCAAATCATATAATGTAATATAACTAAAACAAAGGGCACAATATTCCAACAGAAAATACATCAACACAAGAAAGAAAACTGTGCCAAACCTTGGTATACGATATTTGAACAAATCAAATAAAAGAACATTAAAAAACTGCTGTTCACCTTTAAATGTAGCATCTACCCTAAGTCTAGTCAGTGTTCTGAAAGCTGAGCTGAGCAAACACTTTAACATTTGTCTTTCTCTCATCCACAGACAGGGTGCAGTATACTCTTCATCATTCCACTCATTTACGGTGAAATCCGCTCCTTGTGCCGGGACAGTCAAGCTCGAACGCATCAGCTCTGAGATGAACTTCCTTTGCCTGAATCTGGATAGAAAAATAGGGCATTTTGAAAATACAGACATCCTATTTGGGAATTCACCTTCTGTTGTAGAATTTTGTTTTCAGCAACAGAAACCTCACATTTAGTCTGGCTAGTCCATATCAAAGCATTGTTCAGGCAGGCAGAAAATGTGTTTTTTCTTTTATTAACATGAAAGCCTGATTTGACAAATGATCTGACTCTAATCTTATTTTTTGGAAGACTCTTGGCAATGTGATGACTTGTACCTCATTACTCTAGCAACCACTGTCTGAACAAAAGGGTCGTGAAATGGCAGTGTGGTCATTTCTAAAGGTTGGATATGGAAACCAAAATCAAGTTTGTTTTAGATTTAGATCTTTTTTTTAAATCTCTCCCTCAAATTATCCCATTTATGAACGCCATCTTGGAATGTTGCTTAAAATTAGTTTCTGTTTTATTTCTGTGTATTGCCGTCAGCACCTTTTTTTTTTATTTTTTAAAATTTAAAGGGGTCATATGATGCGATTTCATTTTTTCCTTTCTCTTTAGAGTGTTACAAGCTCTTGGTGCGTTTTTTTAATTCCAGTTTTATAATTATTGTTAGAGGGCAGGACCCTCTTGAGCTTAATTCGTGATGATTGTAGCCTGATTAAATAGTGTATTGAATGATTACTTGAACTGAGGACCTAGATTCATAGCATCATGTAGGTTTTTGGGCTGGTAATTTCGGTGTTAGATGTGCATCTTTTTTTTTTTTTAATTCACACTAAGTGTATAATGGTATATTTAAATATAACACTACAATTCAGCAAATGTATGTTTTGTATTTAAACTACTGGAACCTGTACAGTTATTGCTTGAATGTTTGAAATGTGTGGTATATTGTTCCTACATATATAGTTGTATATAGTCATAATAAATACAGGCGCACATAACATGTCTTTATTAAACAGCTTAGATGGATAGATGCATGGATGGTTGGGTGATTGACTCTGTTCACTCATTCTCAACCACTACTGTCACCTCTACTGTATATGAAGATTTCATTTGCAAAAACAGATAACTCCGTTTTTAAAAATGTTCAAAAATCATGTTTTTTTTTTTAAATCCCGTATTCCAATTAATATCAATCAAACTGCAGTTTGGTTGTTTTAATTAATAATAATAACTAAAAAATACAGCTAACTAACACAATAAAAAACATGATTTATGAAAATTAAGAGTTATCTGTTTTTGCAAATAAACTCTTCGTATGTTCATAATAATTGAGGGAAAATGAATTACTTTCATTTACAATCTTGATTGCTTTTCTTTATAACATTAAACGGGAATAACAAACAGAAGGGCATGAGTATTATTTTTGAAATAATTTTTTTCTTTTTCTTGTAATCATTCTTAAGGTTAAAATGCATGTTGTTCTGCTGGGTTTGATTGTGGCAACATTTCTTTTTCTAAGAAGCAAAGCAAGCAGCAACTTTAAGGTGTGTTTATACAACCACACCGTTTATGAACTAAATGACTGAATCCTAAATATCAAAGAATCCTAAAAATGTATCTCAGTGCGCACAATAAAAATAAGCAGGGCAACTGTTTTCAACACTGATAACGTGAAGAAATGTTTCTTGAGCACCAAATCACCATTTTAGAATAATTTCTGAAGGATCATGTCACACTAAAGATGAGTAATGCTGAAAAGCGTTGATGTCCATCAAAATGTCCATGTTAATATTAGTTCACAGTGCATTTACTAATATTAAATGTAAAAATAAAAAGATGGGAATAAAGAACCCTAAACTCATCCATGTGGGGAAGAATGATATTCTGAAAGAGCAGTCAGAACTCCTTAAGAAGGACTTCAGTGAACTCTTTGAAACACTTCGAAGACTTAAAGTTCAGTCGTTCATCAGTGGACCACTCCCAGCAAGGGGAACTAATATGTTTCCACGTTTGCTTGGGCAGAACACATGGCTACAAAGAATCTGCAGCTTAAAAGGAGTCAGTTTCATCGACAACTTCAATCTTTTCTGGGGCCATAGACAACTGTTTAAACTGGACGGCCTCCACCTAAACAAACTTGGTGCAAGAGTGCTAAAGGACAACATCTACTTGCTCCAAGACTCAGCACCCAAGGACGACTTTCTGGAAAACAGCCAGGGTAGCCAGGACAACATATTTCAGCCACTGACAAAATGCAATGCCATCAAGTTAGCATTTTTAAACATTCGCTCACTAAAAAATAAATCATTTCTAATCAATGACTTAACCACAAACAACCTGGATTTTATGTTTCTAAACGAAACCTGGCTAGAAAATAGCTGCAGTGCAACGGTCCTCAATGAAACAGCCCCTCCTAACTTTACTTTCATGAGTGTCTGCAGGACTGTTAGCTTCGTGCTTTCAATGTAGACAGTCATTCTTTTCAAACCTTATAAACAGTAACTTAAACAACACTTGCACTCTTTTTGCTACTGTTGAGAGACTGACAAACCCCCCAAGTCAGACTGCCAGTGAAATGCTCTCCGACAGCATATGCAATGAGTTTGCTTCCTTCTTTTCTGAGTAGATCAATGAGATCAGGAAGGCGATTAGCACATCCCCAAGTTATGCAGAGGTCAGACAGATTCGACCACAATA